>NC_134093.1:81763503-82059095 GCF_000715075.1 Nicotiana tabacum
AAATATTATTAACAATACTTTCTTTTCATAGAAAAAGTATTTTCTTTTCATGATGTAAAAAAAGTATTTTTTTTTTCATTTCAACAATTTGAGTATTTTCTTTTCATGATGTAGAAAAAGTATTTTCTTTTATTTCAATAAAATGGGTACTTTATTTTCATGTTGCAGAAAGAGTACTTTCTTTTTCAACCAAAAAAAGAGTGTTTTTTAAAGTTATGGAACACAAATTTTAATGTTATTTTTGCATAAAAAAGTAAAGCAGCATATTAGTTCCTTTGGGTTTGTATGAATTTTTAGAAGAATAATTAAATTCCTTGAAGAAAATAGAGTTCTAAAAACGTTGGGTATTTGGGGGAGGGAGGGGTGAGCAAGGAAACATGGGTACTTGGGGGAAAGGGGTGAGGAGAGTAGCATAAAAAAATATTTTCTGCTCTCTAACCAAACACTAGAAAATATTTTCCGGAAACCACTCACCAACCAAACAAGGAAAAAATAAAGTAATGAAATCACTCATTTTCCATTAAAACGTTTTCTAGGAAAACATTTTTCATGGAAAACATTTTCTTTCATACCAAACACACCCTCTGTCCTAGAAATTGAACTTGAGCCAAGCAGTCAAGTTTCTATCTACAGTTCTGCCTCTTAGTGTGGGATGTGAATAATCAGTAACTACTTTGGCCTTCCATAAGTACATACAGCTCCAACTTGGACCATGGTCTTGGACTAAGACCTAATAGTATATTGTGATGTAACCTACTCTTTTGATGTGCAATAAGCATAATATGTTTATGCATCCATATGCATATTCGTTTTTTTTAAAAGAAAAAATGAGTGGAGGGTTTTGGGGTAATGGTAGTTAATGAGAACATATTGTCACAGGGTGGTGATAAACTATGACTTCCCAACTGGAATAGAAGATTATGTCCACAGAATTGGTAGAACAGGCCGGGCAGGAGCATCTGGTCTGGCCTACACATTTTTCTCCGACCAGGATTCTAAGCATGCTTTAGATCTTGTTAAAGTTTTAGAAGGTGCAAATCAATGTGTGCCAACTGAGCTACGTGATATGGCTTCTCGCGGTGGTGGTATGGGAAGGGCTAGGAATCACTGGGGTTCTGGCCCAGGTGGACGTGGAGGACGTGGTGGACCCTATAATTCCAGCTATGTTGGACGGAATGGAGGACATGGTTATGACCGGGGATCACGTGACAGGTATTCAGCCATTCATAAGTTCCTCTGGATTTTCTTTTTCCCCTTTTTACTTGGTTTTGACTAGTTTCTAATCATGTAGTGACAGATATGGTCATGGTACCCACAATGCGGATGCTCCACGGAAGCGCAGTCGTAGCAGAAGCCCCAATATAGGTTCAGGATGGAGTGGTAAAAAGAGCCGGTTTACTGATTGATTTGATCAGGTTTCTCTTTGTAATAGTGAGCCATTTGCTAATGGATCTCATTTGGTTAGAAGAAGAGTAAGAAGGCATGGTCCGTTAGTAAGAATATACTGGGCTTCAGAGTGAACTAGAGGTGTATTGTTTTTTATTATATCTATGATATTTGTCCAGTTGGCTTCGGGATTAACTGAAAGAAAGAGGACCCTGTCTTCTGGTTAAACCATCAATAGTAGTACTTCATTCTGGCAATTTTTCTGAGCATGTTAGACTCTGTTCTTGAAAGAGACATGGTGCCTCAAATGTAGAAAAATGAAAATGTTACACGAGCGCACACAACAGTGGAAAAGTTTCAATGTATGTAAACGCAAACAGTGTTAACGTTGGTTTATAATTCTTATCGTGCATTACTCAACTCCTGTCCCTCCTGTTTCTCCTCGGTAAATTCTGTGTTTGGCACTTAATGCTGTTGTATTTGTGAAATTTGTTTGTTCTTTTCATGCGCAGGCGATTGCTATTGCACCTGCAACTGCCTAATGGTAACAGTGTTATTATTGCTACTGCTGTAATATTGATGGCATATATATAGAAGTGAAGTGTCATTTCTTTGATTCTGTACTAAATGAAAGTATTCGTACTGAAGTCTTCTGGCTCTTATTTTGAACAATAAAAAATTGGAACATGCATAGGAATCTGTACTTTTAATGCGAGCTTTAAAACAGGCAACTCTCGGTGAACTAGGAATTGTACTAAATGGGCAAGCACAAAATGCTCCTGATGTGAATGTGGAGCCGAAGTATCACTTAACTTATCCTCCAGTGAGTGCATTCTCAACTCACTACATCCTTTGTTATTGGACATCGCAGGCTGATGACATATTTCTTGTATATCGTTTCACACTGAGAAAAGTGATTGCACCTTCATCAATAAGAAGAATGGAAGCATAGGCTCCTATGCTGGTAGCATTTTTGGGGTGTAGGTCTAACCGCCTCAATTCTCTGTTTCTGGCATACTGTAGCATCAAAGTTTCTCGACCACTGGAGCTATAGTTATTAAACAAAATTTTGAGCCAGGTCTTGGGAGATCACAACTGCCTATAAAAATGTGACTTCCTTTAGGGATGTTGGTGTTTTCTTTGAGGGCAAAAGAGAAAGTGACGTCGTTGTTGCTTATCCATGTCGTATTTTTCTCATGAGGTTTCAAGAATAATATATCTTTTCATTTGGCTTGTAAAGGCCTATAACTCGTATCAATCACTTCTAAATGATTATATGCATTCAAATGTGTGATTTAACTGATAATCATGAAAGATTAAAGTTTAAATTCGCAAACGTGATAAAAAACCAAGTGCACATTTGCTGATCGAAGATAGGAATAGTGCAGTTGCGCAACAACTGGCGTGGCCACTACCTTTATAGAAGCAAAAAAAAGAAGGTGGTGGCCATGTATAACTCACATAATCAGTGACTCCTGTAAATGCTTACGTAAGCTAAATCTACTCCTAACAGTCCCACTTTCCAATAGAAGAAAAAGCTTCCCGTATTTGTCCCGATAAATTAGTTTCTTAACCTTTACGAGTGTTTCAATACCACCCTATACTAGTTCAGACTGATTTTTTTTAACCCTTTTAAGCCCTCTCCCAGACGCGCTGTGTATAACCACAAATGTGGGCATTTAATGCTTTTATGTAATCGTAAAATTAAAAATAAAAAGGAAAAAAATAATTTATCAGCTCTAATTAAAACCTCCCCCAAAAGGTAATATTTCCCTTTGCATCCAATTTTTCTTCTACCATATCTACCTCAAGAACCCTAATTTTCCCCCTACCAAATCAGCCATAACTATTGTTCAAGATTGGATTTTTGAAGGCAAAGGTAGGTAATTTACTTTGATTTGGGTAATTTTTCAGTCTGTTTCTACTCAAACTCCCCCCCCCCCCCTTTTTTTTTTTCTTTTGTTTGAAACCTACAGGGACGACTTCCAAATGCCTTCCAAAAAGTTGACTAGGATTTATATGAAAGAGGACGATCATGCATCTACTGAAGAAGTGCGATGTAATCATGGATATTTGCTGCCACCGTTAATCTTTTGGACCCTTAGAAATCCTGGTAGAAGGTATTGGGCTTGTCCATACTATGAGGTAATTTGAATTGATTAAGATTAATTAAGTTAATAATTGAACAACTGAATACTGAAATATAATTTTTATGGCTATTTATGATAAGGGTGCTCGAGCATGTGATTTTTGGCGTTGGAGGGATGGTGAAATTGACCCTAGATCAAAGCTTGTTATTCCTAAATTGAAGGAAGAGATCGGGATACTTGAGAGCCAAGTTGAAGATTTTGGAAAACTTGACAATCCGACGGCAACAAAGAAGGATGACATGAGATTGATAAGATATGCATTCAACTAGATTGCTTAGAAAATGAAGTTTAGAAGATGAAAGAAAGGGAGAAGAAATGGATGAGCAAAGCTGCTCGATCAAGGAAAAGGGAGAATGTTTTTTGGTTTATCATTTTATGTTGTGTTATTATCGACATTAGTACTAGGTTTCAAGTGTTGTATTTGAAGGATGATGAAATAAAGTTGCCATAGGCTCTTTGTTTTATACATTTGGTGTAATTGTTGAACATGGTTAGTATAGCATTAGTTGTATTGAATATTGGTGAATACCTTATATAAACAATTTTTGTTTTGTGGAATGAAGTTGGTGCTTGTTTGATTCTAAATTTTTTATGTTTATGCATTTTGAATTAGTAGAATTGCATGCAACAAGCAGACTAGAATTGTACATTGACGGAACATAGTAAACACAAATCTGTCCCAAAATTGCAGTCATTCCTGCTCATTCATTAGTAACCATAATAACAGTAGTATTGTTTCCAAACCATAGCAGTCACAATTGTCCAAAATATGTGCAATAACATAATTGCAGTCACAACTGCTAACACAAAAAGAGTACCTAAATATAGTCTAAGCTACATAACTATACAATATAAAAGTTTCAGACCAATTTGCCAAATACACATGATATTTCTAAAGTATCCAGGTATGTGTTGTGGAGCTTCCTTGACTCAACTGTGCAGCCTTGGATCTTGTCTGGATGATCTTCTTTCCTCTCATTTGCTGTAGTTGTCTTTGTGTCATAGCTGCTTTCCCTTTCCACTTCACTCCAGTTGATGGTGTGTGCCCAATATCTCTCCAGTGATCTCTGCTGAAGATATAACATTTCTGGGCCTACTAGAAGGCATTCCAGGCTGTTAAAGAAAGACAAAAACTGGTTAGTGTTAACACATTGTACCACTTAGCTTAGCTGTTCTATAAAACATGGTAAGACTTATATTATGGATTGTGAAGCCACTTTCTGTTTGCAGCACCCCCATTCCAACCATTTTGGGTCTTTTGTAGGGTCTTGCCACATTGGTGGAACCTTTTGGTCTACCCCTTCCTCTTCTAGTTTTTGGTGCTGCACTTGGTATAGAACTGCTTGGTGCTGCACTTGGTACAGAACTGACACTTGGTGCTGCACTTGATGCTGCATTAGAAGTTGAACTCTTGGTCTTATGTCACTGCCTCTTGTTATGTTCCATTTCATTATATGTTCTACATGTCATCTCCAGTCCTTTCCTAGGCAGTTTACCTGTTTTATTTTTAGTTTGCTCCTTTCTTCTTGCTTTCCTGGGTCTCTCTAGCATCTTTCTGACTTGTGGCATAATATACATATTTTGGAGTCTGGCCACATTGACATATCAAAAGCAGACTGAATGAAATGACCGTAGATTTTCATGTAAGTCTCTTTGGTATACCAGTGAGAAACATAGTTAATGGCCCCAACTTTTTAAAATGAAGGGCAGCCATAGCATGAGCACATGGTATGCCTTTTAGCATCCAAGCTCTGCAGCTGCATGTCATGGTTTATAAAGAAACCAAGTGTTTCAGATACTCAGTTTCCTTCACTTCATATAATGTGTCTCCATTCCATATAGTGTTACACTTCATTTACTTGGCAGCGTTTTCTTGTAAAACCTTCAATGCCATGGGTGAGATATTACAGATCCAGCTATTGGCAAATTCCCTCAATTGCCAAATTCTGTTCATCATTTTTACTCTTATTTCATCAAGCATTGTTATAATTGTCTTGTGTCTTGGCTCTAATATTCATGAGTTGAAACTTTCTGCCATATTGTTATTCACACTGTCATAATTGGTAAAGAACTGGAAGTATATCTTAGACTACCTTTCTTTGTTATACCGCAACAAGTCATCAATAATTATTTTACCACCTAATCTTTTCATGAAATCAAGATTCTTTTTCAACTCTGCCTAATAAGTACTTCTGGCACATCTCCAGAAATAATTTCTTCTTTCAATGCCTCTTCAATTCTTGGACCAATTAGCTAGGATGTGTGTATGTTCACAGTTTGGCAGCACAACATCCATTGCTTGAGTCAGTCCCTACACATTAAGTAAATATCAGTAAGATTTATGAAAAAATAGAAGTATAATATACACAAAGATAGAACTGTAAAGAAGACAAATAATACATAATACTAACCTTCTGCATGTCTGCTATAAATGTGAAATTTGTCCCATCTCTAAGTTCAAAGTCATCCCTCAACAATCTCATAAACCAAGTCAAAGTAAACTTGTTCTCAACTTCTACCACTGCCCAAGCTAGTGGCAGCATCTGGTTGTTTCTATCCTTACACACAACAACAAGCAACTGTCCCTTACAAACACTTTAAGAAGCAGCCATCCAAACCAATGCAAGGCCTACACCCAGCCTTGAAGGCCTTCTTCAATGCATCAAGACAGATGTAGAATGAATTTTTTACGGAGGGGTGAAATGAAATGAAAGGAAAAGGGAAAATGGAAAAGGGAAAATGGTTTTGGTAAATATTTAATTGTGTATTAGGTAAAACATGATTAAGTTAATTAATTAAATTAACAGACTAATAATCGTTTAATACTTCATTTAATTACGTGGCATCATCTGAGGGTGAGTGTTTGCAACACACTATATAATTCTTGGGAGAGGGCTTAAAAGGGCGTTAAAAAAAAATCAGTCTGAACAAGTATAGGGTGTTACCGTAAAAGTTGAAGATGGAAACTTATTTATGAGGACAAGTAGTGCATCCTTAATTTAACTTTAAACCTTTGAGCAACCATTAGCAGCAGTAAATAGTTTTACGTTTTTGGTAGTTGGTAGTGAATTGAATTAGTAGTATTTTTCTCCAACTGCATTTATGGCTTAGACCACTGTCGGCACCTAGTAAACTGACTCTCATTTCAACCTTTCCAAACAAACAATGTGGTTGCAATGGCGGTGTTTGGACTCTCCCCCTTCACATTCACTCACTGTACGTGCCAAATTTCCCATTTCGAAACTCAAAAGTATCTGTTTAATGGGCCTCTCTTTCAGAGTTCAGCAAGGAGGAAATTGAATTCTCTAGCTACTGATTTGCCTCTCCCTCCTCCTTCTCCGCTGCAGTAAAGCTCTTATTAGCGCAATCCTTGTTCTCTTAAGAGCCAAAGGCGAAAGTAAGTCATTTCAACGTTATTCTATTCCCCCCTTTGAATGAGTATTTTCTTTTCAACTTTTGGATGCGCAAATTTGCACAAATGTAGGTTGTAGGACTGGCAAGATCGATGAACATCAAATGTTGTAGAAAAGTTGAAGGATTAAATGATGCGGTGGACATAGTTGGAAGACGGCGCCAACACGGTGAATATCTCAACAGGAGCAGCTATCCTTGCTGCAGCTTGTGGTGCTAAATTTGCTAAGGTTGGACTAACAACTTACTTGGGAGTTGGTTAATTTCACTTGTTATGAGCCCTTAAGGCTGTTCTATATATGCAGCAAGGAAATAGGTCAATGCCTTCTGCTTGTGGAAGTGCTGATGTTTTTCGGAAGCCCTTGGAGTGACCATTGACGTGAGTGCATGAAAATACTTTTTCACGCCTACTCTTTACACCAACCAAACAATTTAAACTTGGAAAAAGTGAGAATACATAATACTTAACCATTAAAAGTTTCTTGTATGTATTTATTCCTACAAGTGCAAAGGTGATTCACTTTATTAAATACGTAGTACACTTCAAATATGAATCTTTAAAGGAACTGAGGTGGGTATTCATTACCACTATGCTTTTAGACTATGTATGTGTTGCCTGGTTTATGTGACACTTTTAAGTTTTAAGGATATTTGAGGACTTCAAGCTGAGTAGCTTTATGATAATTTCATGCTTCAAAAAAGCTATCCTAATTAGAAAGAAAAGTTTGACTTGGTATTGTCAAGGGCCTAATAGTTATGTCTGGTTATGGAAATAGGGGGTCAAGAAATGCGTGGAAGAAGTTGGGACAGGTTTCTATATTAGGGAAAAATAGATCGCCACGTGAGTCTATTAAATGGCGACATATGTCAGCAAAGTTATAAGAAAAGTGAAGAATGACATGTAAATGTGACATGTGAAATACCTTCGGGACCGAGCATACTCATACCGTTCCTGTTAGTCTCGGAACTGACCATCATAGAATAGCTCTGGATCAGTTACGGGAGAATAACTCATAATTACAAATGAGGAAAGAATTAATTAATCCCAGATTACATGAGATTTACCATCATTATGCCATCAGTTACAAATCAATTTTGTAACGTACAATAAATGCAATAAATGGTTGTAACGGTCAGAACAAGGCAATCAATTACAAGATTGACTCAACATGCACGAGATTGACTCAACAGGCACGGGATTGACTCATCAATTATGGAATTAAGTCATTAACTCATCAGTTACGAAATTAACTCATCAGTTACGAAATTAACTCATCAGTTACGGAATTCCAGCATTTATACACCTGTTACAAGTCCTCCAAAAGTAACAGATGGATTGAGTAAATGCTCATAATGGACCCATAATTCAAGGAGAATGGTTACTTAGATTTAGCCCTATAAATAGACACATTTTATCACCATTGTGGTCATCTAATTTTCTTCTCTACAGTTCTATAGATTGTAATTCATAGCATCTTGCTCCCAAGTTAGCTATAGTTCGGACCTTCGAGCTCTGTTCGGCTCATCATCCTATCAAAGATCATTCAATAAGAATTATTTCTTTGCTTTATTTTTATTATATTATATGTCATTGAATTTATTTTTCACTTCTCTATCACGTTGTGTTAACGAAAATTTATATCTTTCGGATCGAATCAGTTGCTTGTGGCCCGTCATATAAAGTTTATTACTTTGACCTTAAAAATTATTTTTTGGGTTAAACAGTTTGGTTCCGTTTCTGGGAACTCAAGCAAATTTGCTATTCATCCAAAGATACTAACAATTTTTGTTAATATTAGCTTGGTTTCAGTTTAAACCTTCGTCATGGACGAAATTTGCCAATCAACACAGTTGAGGACAACCAAGTTTGAGATGACTTTACCATGCAAAATAAAAATTGAAGAATAGCCATGATAATGATAGTTAAGCAACAAACAAAGAAAAATTGAGAATGTACATCGGTATATTGGTACTACAACTATTAGTACCGGAATTGATTATAACGAATCTGTGCAAAATAGTTCCGGAACAGGAGGTTCAGATACATCAGGTAATTTTAATTTGCAAAATTTAATTCTAACTTTACAGAAACAAATCAAGAAACATAACGAGCGGATAGAACACCTCTGGGAATTCCCAACTATCCCACGAGAATGATATGCATAACTGTTACAGCACCGAGCTTCAAATAGAGGAAGGCATGCAGATTCAATTGAAAGTTAAAAATAGGCTCGAAGGCCAAATGAAGGTGGTTCTTGGGTGATCCGAATCTAAAATCAATCTAAAAAACAGGTCCGAGCAAAGAGATAGGGAATTTCCTTCACGGGCTTAAAAAGATCCGGACCTTCCCGAACATGTAAGGAATCACCTTGCTAAATTACAAAATTTCACAGGAGAAGAATGAAGGTTAAGGAAAAGCATGGGTAAAACACCCACGGGATTGCTGACTGAGATACCGCACCTGACAATTTTAAAAGAAAAGATAAGCGTGGGAAGGATAATTAAAGACCACGAGGAAGGAAGGTTCATTAATAGCCACGGACAATTAGATAAATATTTTTAGAAACAATCATTGAACCGAAAGAATCAGAAGCCATGAGCTCAAATGCTGAAGAACTAGAAACTATTATTAACTTCCCAAATAGGAAGTTTTACGTTGGTCGAGACTCGACACCGAATTTAAAGGTAATTTGATTGAATTTTCTACATGCTAACATAACAAGTATACCACCGGAGGTAATAGTTTATATGCTCAATATTGACCCGCGGTATAATCCGGTCAAGCAAAAGAAGAAACTCGAGTCAAATAATAAAAGATAAAATTACAAAACTTATGTCACACCCCTTTTATATCCCCCCAAAGATAATGTATGTTATGGATTGTGGGTTAAAGAGTTTTTTTAATTAAAGTGACAAGCTTGAGTAGGGATTATTTTATTTACAGAGTCTCCACTTGGAATTGAATTTTCGGTGTCCCAAGTCATCTTTTATTTGAATCCCTAGTCAAAGGAAGGGTTGATTCTTTTATTATTGGTCTGCGAAAATAAAGTTCGGATCGGGGAGAAGGTGTAAGGCATTCTCCGAGTCCCGTGGTTCTAGCATGGTCGCTTTTATTGACTTATACTTGACTTGAATTAATTTTGGACAAATTATGTTTTATATGATTTTTAAGTTTTTTCTATGTCCGCTTTTATTGCGTGATTGTTAGAATTACTAAAGAATGATTTGGAGAATATTACGTTGTCATGACCACGCTACGCAAGCGAATGCGTGATCGAAAACAAAATTAATTAATTTATCATAATCGCGCCTCACAGGCGAATTCGGAATCATGACAATCAAATAATTATAGTACTTTTCAGAAATTACTACATTTGTGATTAAGGAAATTAGTTTTAGCAAATTATTAAATGCCACTATCGCGTTACGCAAGCGAACCCACGATTAGAACAAGAGATTAATTAAATTAAAAAATAATTAAGCTATGAAGATTATAGAATTAATTTATTAAATATTAAACACCACGCTACCCAAGCGAGTCTGTGAATATAAAAGTTAAAGTGCGCCTACTAGTTACCTAGCGATATTGTTAATTATTTTTTCTAAACTAATTTTGAGATTATTGTAAAGGTATGATGTATGGAATTTATTGTGGACGAAGTGTATTACGTAGCTATCTAAAATACAAGTCATTAATGGGCTAAAAGGCATTTTGGAGTTATTAGCAACTATGGATCAAACGGTGAGCTAGTCAATGAGTAAAATTCAAGCCCAATACAACCTGTTCCACTTATTGATTCAAATCAGCCTAAACTCATTACCTATTAAAAGTCAAAAGCCCAGGACCCACTTCAATTTTGTAAGACTCCCATAAATATCACATTGAATCCTCATTCCCTAATTCTAATAAAATCCTATTCAACTGATCAGTTTAGCAAATAACTTGAAACATACGAATTAACTCTAAGCCACAATTGTTATACTAAATTGCAGTTGCAAAGCTAACGAGAGAAACTGAAAATCAGCATAACATCACAACAATTCTCAAACTAAGAACGAATCACCACATAAATATATAAATAGTGCGCAAGTAATATAAGCTCAGCAACATTAAACATCAAGCCATGCAAGAAATAAAGATCTAAAGTAGAAATAGACCTTGAGCTTAGCAATTTCAGACTTGCAATATATAGAGATCCTTTATAAAAGTTGGAATAACAGCTACTACAACACGTGATAGATCCGCAATGGAAGACCTCGTCGGAACCACGAACGGATTCTCGTCATGAACTCAAACCCAACTCAACCCAATTGCACGCTGCTTTGAGGAAGAACTACGATAGTTTTAAAGGGGGTTTTCGCTGTATTTTCCAACTGGGTTTTAACAAAGAAAAGGGACTGTTTTGGGTGGTGTTTCACTGGTGTTTGTACAGCTAAAGCAGTAGCGACGAACTAGTGAAATTACATCTATTTCGGGGTGAGTTTGGGATAATTTTATGACTGATTTTCAGTGACTCATGGAGGTTTAGTGAGGAGGAAAAATAATATCACCCAAAGAAGAAGAAACAGTGAGTGGAGGCCCCCCCTTAAGTTCTAGGTTTTCTCCTTATATAGAATGTGTGAGAAGGAAGTTTGGGACCCGATTTTTTTTTTTGGTGACTTTTGTAACGTGGTGCAGGTGGAGTTTATTATGGAGGGATAAGGTGGGGGGTCCACATTTTAAAAAGTAAAAAGAATCTTTTTCCTTATAAATCTACTTTTCTTGTTTTCTGCTTTTTGCTTCAAACGTCTCTCTTCTTTAATTTTTTTTTAAATAAATTTTTTTTCTATATAAGAATAAACTAAAATAACTTGCTATAATAGGAAATATATTAAACAAAGGCCAAGTGACTCTTTGTTTTTGATTTTTAATTTTCTCAAATAAAACCTATAAAAGGTAAAACAAAAACTAAAATATATAAAGATTAAACTTAAAACTATTTAAATACTAAAAGTGATGAGAAATTTAAATATGGTAAAAAATTAGATACTCACAGCATGCCCCTCTTTTCTTGAAAACATGAAGAGTTTTCAGGCAAAGCCAATGTGAGCCATGTGACTAATTTTGACTAAACCATTATTTAAAGATTAAGGAAAATAAACAAAAAGGAAAGAGTGCAACCGAGTCCTGGTTGTGGACTGCGTACATATCCTAGGTTAGGAATCATGTCGCGTATAGTTCAAGGAAAAGGATAGAATGTTGAGTTGGAGAGTCGAGTGAGGTTCCGTCGAGACTCCGGTCTGTAGTCCTATTATTACATCAAAATCAAAAGAAACTAAACAAGCCTATAAGTTATGAGTTACAAGATTCATATCTATAAGTCTTCTAAAACTTGATCTTGAGTCTTGACTGGTTCTTCACGCAGACTCTGATCTGAACCTTGATGCTCGCTAGCTGCAGGTGCTAGTTCATTCTTCTACGGCCTCTTCTGATGAAGAGGAAAAATGCAATGGTCGTGACTTCAGTCATGTCTTGAGCAGTTCACATCTTTTCATCCGCTTATGCAATCTTGATTCACTTCTTTTTGTTTTCTTTTCTTTATTCTGGATTGAGAATTATTCTTTTTTTTTTTTGTCATCTTGAGCCCTGTGCCTCGAGGCAAAACCTGCTCAGACACCAAAACAAACAAACGAACGGAATTTTTCTGCCCTAGTTTTTACTAAAAAAATTTCGTGAGTTATTGTAAAAAAATTCTAAACTACTTTTTTATTAAAAGTACTAAAGTGTCGGGAATGGTGTACCCAGGGAAAACACGATAATGATTTTTTTTGGAATGGTGTATCCTTTATTGTCAAAAAGATGTCTCAACTAAGGATTAGTATACCTTATGTTGGAAAAATATGGTCAGGAATGGTATACCCTATATTGGCAATGATATTAGGGAGTGGTGTACCTTGCATTTAAGATCAAATCAACTAGGGAGTGGTGTACCCTATGTTGGAAAACACAGCTAGGGATTGGTATACCATATACTTGTAAGGAGATCAGGGAGTGGTGTACCCTGTATTTAAGCTCATATCAACTAGGGAGTGAAGACCCTATGTTGGAAAACATAGCTAGGTTGGTACCCTGTAGTACTAAAAAGAATGTAGACATGGGATGACGTCCTGTATTACTGAAAGGAAATGTAACCACGGATGACACCCTATATTATGGAAAAGAAATGTAACCAGGGGTTGGTGCCCTGTATTACTGAAATGGAAAAGTAATTCTACCCGGAATATGAGCTAGATTCCCCTAGGTAAAAAGTTTCTACTTGGGTTAAGCTATGAAAAATAGCCTAGGCGAAGAGTACTTCTAGTTGGTACCCTGTATTACTGATAAAATGCTGAATTCCCTAGGCAAAAAAGTTCTACCCGAGTTAAGATACGAAAATCAAGTCTGGGCGAAAAGTACTTCTACCCGGAAATATGAGCTGAATCCCCCTAAGCACAAAGGTTCTACCTAGGTTAAGCTACGTAAAACAACGTGAGCGAAGAGTACTTCTACTCGAAACTATGAGCTGGATCCCCCTAGGCAAAATTGTTCTACATGAGTTAAGTTACAAAAACAAGCATGGGCGAGAAGTACTTCTACCCAGAAATATGATCTAGATCCCCCTAAGCAAAAATGGTTCCACCTGAGTTAAAGCAACATAAAACAAGCCTAGGCGAAGAGTACTTCTACCCAAAAATATGAGCTGGATCCCCCTAGGTGAAAAGGTTCTACCTGGGTTAACCAACGTAAAACAACATGGGCGAGAAGTACTTCTACCCGAAAATATGATCTAGACCCCCTAGGCAAAAACAGTTCTACCTGAGTTAAAGCTATGCAAAATAAGCCTGGGCGAAGAACACTTCTACCCGGAAATATGAGCTCGATCCCCCTAGGTGAAAAGGTTCTACCTGGGTTAAGCAACGTAAAACAACCTGAGCGAAGAGTACTTTGCCCGAAAATAGGAGCTAGATCCCCCTAGGTGAAACGGTTCTACCTGAATTAAGCAACCTGATCGAAGAGTACTTCTACTCGGAACTATGAGCTGGATCCCCCTAGGCGAAAAAGTTCTACCCGAGTTAAGCTATGAAAAATAGCTTGGGCGAAAAGTACTTCTACCCAGAACTATGAGCTGGATCCCCCTAGGCGAAAAAGTTCTACCTGGGTTAAGCTAATAAAAAAAATCCTAAGCGAAGAGTACTTCTACCCGGAACTATGAGCTGGATCCCCCTAGGCGAAAAGGTTCTACCTGGGTTAATCTACGTGAAACAACCTGAGCAAAGAGTACTTCTACCCGGAACTATGAGCTGGATCCCCCTAGGCGAAAAGGTTCTACCTGGGTTAAGCTACGTAAAACATCCTGAGCGAAGAGTACTTCTACCCAGAACTATGAGCTGGATCCCCCTAGACGAAAAGGTTCTACTTGGGTTAAGCTATATGAAACAACCTGAGCGAAGAGTACTTCTACCCGGAACTATGATCTGGATCCCCCTAGGAAAAAAGGCTCTACCTGGGTTAAGCTACGTAAAACAGCCTGGGCGAAGAGTACTTCTACCCGAAACTGTGAGCTGGATCCCCCTAGGCGAAAAGGTTCTACCTGGGTTAAGCTACGTGAAATAACCTGAGCGAAGGGTACTTCTACTCGGAACTATGAGCTGGATCCCCCTAGGCGAAAATATTCTACCTGGGTTAAGCCACAAAAATGATCTATATGAACAATAGTGATGCATGCTTAAAATAAAAGAAAATGGAGATTTTGTGGAAACATACCTTTGGTGACATCCGTCCTTTAAGAATTGCCATTCTGCACTGCTTTGTTTCTGCTTCAAAACAAAGAAACATTGTGAGTTTTAAAAGTGGTGGTCGGTGTGTGGCCTTGATGTCTTTGGCAGCTTGGCTTTGTGTCCATTTTCTTTTGATGACGATTTCAACCTACCACTAGATGTTTCCTGAATACCACATGCATTTCTGGCCCCGAAGAGCCTTTGTCTTTTCAAACTTTTACATGATGGTTGGTCGCATGGGACTTCACCTTTTCAACTTTATTTTTCCTTTGTGGCATTTCACTTTCGACTTCTTTCCTCCAAAACTTTCAATTTCAGAGAATTGGGGAACCTTTGGCTTTTCAAACTTTGCCAAAACGATTCGCCACTTGGGACTTAACATTTTCAACTTCATTTTCCCCCTGTAGGCACTTTTAATTTGATTTCCTCCTTTCGAGAATTTTTGATTTCAAAGAATCAGCCACTATGGCTAGTTGGGTTTGACTTGATGCCCTTGCCGAGGTTGGGTGCCTTTTCAATGTATCCATTCGCTTCAAACGAGAGCCCTGTAATCGGTCTTACCATCCTTTCTTTGCCATTTATTTTTGACACGAAGTTATACTGAAAGGGATTCAAAGAAAACAATAATGGAATGGAGAATTAAAAAAATGGTGTCCCTTTCGGGGAACAGAAATTAAAGAAGGACTTATCTGGGAGTACGTGCGGACTTCAATGAACATGACATGCCTTTTGGACTGGATGCCTGATCTGTGTAAACCGTCCGACTCTCAGTAATTCAAACACAACTATTGCCTTAAAACCGAGAAACCTTGCCCAGGACTGTATCGATGCCAATGGCTGTGAAGATCTTATTTTCGATCAGTAGTGCTCTTTGCGGATTTTCACTAGCTGACCTCTCTCATTTCTCTTCTCACCATTGCCTTATAGTACCCTTTGCGATTTTTCACTAACAAAACTCTCTCACTTGGTTGTATCAGATCCAAGTAACTGTATCCTCCAATTCTTGAACATTCTCGTTGATTGATCGGAAGAACTTGAAAAGGATTTGGGTAAAAAACATTTGGATTGAATTACAACCTTGGAACCTTTAAGGCGAAACCATCGCCGAATCATTATAACATCTGCCCCATTTTTTTTTTTTTTTTGGAAATATTAATTTTTATTTTGGTGTGATTGAACCCTAGAGAGAGACTGCCTATGTATCCTTTCGGAATCAAGTCGAATGTAGTTCAAGTAACATGAACTGTTTTGATTTTTGTTTTGTTTTCTTTTTCTTCTGTTTTCTCTTTTTTTTTGGTCTTCTTTGTTTTGTTTTTCTTCTCTTTTTTCTTAATAGCGTCTTCAGGTTCCAAAGAGGGAAATCAAAGAAAGGTAACCACTCAAAAGGGTTAGCAAAAGGGTTAATGATATTTGGATAGCGAAAATGAAAGCCTTCGTCATCCCAATCAAAGAACATTAATGCCACATAGAGGGTCAAACATAGTATCTTTTGACTGCATCCGCGTTCACAGTTGTTTCAGGGATATTTCCTTGATGCTTCCCAGGTACAACGCTCTCTTTAGCAGTACTCTCGTTACAATGTATGGACCTTTACAATTTGGAGCCAATTTTCTTTTAGCTTCTTCATGAGGTGGGAGGATACGTCTCAGAATGAGTTGTCCTATTTCAAATTTCCTGGGCCTCACTTTCTTGTTATAGACACGGGACATTCTTTGTTGGTACAACTGCCCGTGGCAAACTGTGGCCAATCGTTTTTCATCAATCAGTGTCAATTATTCCAATCGGTTCTGGACTCAATCTTTATCCTCAATCTCGACTTCAACAATGATCCGAAGAGAGGGAATCTCAACTTCATTCCAATTTTCTATTTCTTACAAGTCCTGTCTTCAAAACATTATGTTTCTTGATTCATTATTTCGGGATCTAACAACATTTTAGGATTTAGGCATGAAATCCGCAAGCATGTCATGTCATGTCATTAAAATCTGCATTAACAGAACTGAAAAGAGAATAAGAAAGGTGACAAGATTAAGAAAAGAGACATTTCTCGACAATGAAATATTAATTTTATTTTATTTTATTTTATTTTATTTTTAATTTTTAAAGAGAGAGAAGGGTTTACATCAGAAAGTAAAGAAATGGAGTAAAACATCTGGATTACACTCTAAAATAATTCAGACACAGAAAAAATAGCAAGACCGGTTACCGAGACTCCCATCTGACAAAGAACCTTTTAGGGTTGGCGCCTGTTTTTAGGTTTCTCTTCTGTCGCGACAATCGCTACTGTGGATTTCAATGCTGGATCATCAATTCTTCAACTGCCATTTTGAGGGTCCAACAGTCCTCTATATCATGTCACATTGCTTAGAGTGATATTCACATCTAGCATCAGCTTGGTGCGAGGGGGACTCGAGGTTTGGCTGGTTCGGGGTCACTGGCTGCAACAGACCTAGCCTGATTAGCCTTTGGAACAAGCTCGAGTATGATTCACCAATAGGGGTAAACTGATTCCTTCTGGAAGGCACTCCTGGGCGAGGAATATTTTGTTGGATCTTGGTATGGATGGGCATTTCTGGGAGGTGGAGCTCGGTTTTATGGATAATGTTGTGGTTGTGGGTAAGGTTGCACGTTCATCAACGCATAGGGAGGCAGTTCCTCGGCATAAGCAGCATGCTGATGGGGATAATAGTGTGGTGGGACCTTAGGAAGCATATATGATTGGTTGAATGACCTGCAGGCCCCACTCAAGCTTGAAACCATCCTGGCTTCCTATTTTCTCCCGTTTATGTTCATCAAACCCCCTCAAAACCATTCTGAACGGCCTGTGATGTGGCCTTAAAGGCAGCATGACTCAAGATTCGGCCCGTTTTAAAACTATTTTCAACCATCTCCCTAATTTTGATAGCCTCTGCGAATGGATTACTCATAACGGACATCATGTTCTGGAAGTAGGCCGCCTCTTAGACCTGCAGGAAGACTGTAACCATTTCTGCTTCATCCATTGGAGGCTTTACCCTGACAACTTGCTCGCACCATTTGACGGCATATCTACTGAAACTTTCCGCGGTTGTCTTTTCCAAATTGGACAAAGAGCTCTCTTTTTTGGATTTTTTCACTCTTGCTTTTTTTTTTTTCGCTCTTTGTTATTTTTTTGTCACTCTTTTCTTTCTTCTCTTTTATTTTTTTTTACTCAGTTTATTTGATGACATATAATCGAATTCGATGGGGATTGCCTACGTATCATGACGCCATATGAATCAGATCTTGCACAGTTCGGAAAAATCTGGAATGGAGTAAATAAACTAACTCTTTTTTTTTTTACTTTTTTATAACACTCAGACCATGAAAGCGTTTAGAAAAAGAATATATATTTTTGGATTCCGTTTTTTTTGGAATTTTTGAAAGAAAGGCTTTTAAAGAGGAAAGAAAATATTTTTGATTTTGATTTTCTTTTTTGGATTTTTGATTTTCGTTTTTTGAATTTTTGGGAAAAAAGACTTCTAAAAAAAGGTAGAAAATATTTTTTTTGGATTTTGATTTGATTTGTTTTCTTTTTTCGAATGAAAGACTTCTACAAAGAAAAATATTTTGGGTTAAATTTATTTATTTATTTATATTTGTTTGGGATTTTCTATGAAAAGATTCCTAAAGAAGGAATTAAAGAAAAATATTTTTGGATTTTTTAAAAATTGGGGCCGGAATCGATGAGGTTTGCCTACGTATCTCACATTCGGTGAGAATCAGACCCGCGTATTTCGGTAAAAACCGACTATGTTCTCTTTTGATTTATGAAAATTAATCCTTAAAATCATAAAACTAGACCACATCGTCCCCTTATTTTATTTTTTTATTTTAATTTGTTTTTCTTTTAACGGACATTTGTATAGAAATCGGAGAATTTCTCTCTTGCTTATTCAACTGATTTATCTTAAAGCCGGTCAACATGCAAGCCTCCAAATTAATACAACAGATAGCACATAACATAAACATATTGGTCTCAACAAGGTTCCTGTCCTAAAACAGAACTCGGTCCGGCCCCTGTGTTGAGCGCTGCTAAGTCAAATGCACATGATGCAAATAAAACAAACCTATTATGGATATCCGCATGAGATTTGTTCTTCTAGGTTTAAATTCTGGTGGAGAAGGTGTCTAGACTGGCTTATTCGAGCGGACAACTCGAGCCGAGGAGGGTCAGCATACCGGTAGCATTGCTTTCCGGCTTAGCTGGTGGTGCTCCCCGCCTAAAATATATGTGACTTAAATCCTTCATAGGGTGACAAGCTCCTCGGCTATCTCAAAGAAAGCGGGCTATGTCAAGCGAATACCCAAATTAATTTCAAGAAGACTTAGAGGGGTACGTGAGAAGACAATTTATATGTATAATTCAACAATATCAAAACGGTAAAAAGCAGGGAAGTAGCACATTAGGCACCAATAAATCGCAATATATACAAAATTAATAAAGACAAATAAAAGTCAATATGTACAAGCTCGAATTCTGGTTGAGTTCCCCAGCAGAGTCGCCAGAGCTGTTACACCCCTTTAATACCCCCCAAAGATAATGTATGTTATGGATTGTGGGTTAAAGAGTTTTTCTAATTAAAGTGACAAGCTTGAGTAGGGATTATTTTATTTACAGAGTCGCCACTTGAAATTAATTTTTCGGTGTCCCAAGTCACCTTTTATTTGAATCCCTAGTCAAAGGAAGGGTTGACTCTTTTATTATTGGTTTGCAAAAATAAAGTTCGGATAAGAAATTCTGTTGACCGGGGAGAAGGTATAAGGCATTCCCCGAGTCCCGTGATTCTAGCACGGTCGCTTTTATTGACTTATACTTGGCTTGAATTAATTTTGGACAAATTATATTTTATATAATTTTCAAGTTTTTCCTATATCCGCTTGTAATGCGTGATTGTTAGAATTACTAAAGAATGATTTGGAGAATATTACGTTGTCATGACCACACTACGCAAGCGAATACGTGATCGAAAATGAAATTAATTAATTTATCATAATCGCGCCTCGCAGGCGAATCCGGAATCATGACAATCAAATAATTATAGTACTTTTCAGAAATTACTACATTTGTGATTAAGGAAATTAGTTTTAAGAAATTATTAAATGCCACTATCGCGTTACGCAAGCGAATCCGTGATTAGAACAAGAGATTAATTAAATTAGAAAATAATTAAGCTATGAATCTTATAGAATTAATTTATTAAATATTAAATACCACGCTACGCAAGCGAGTCCGTGAATATAAAAGTTAAAGTGCGCCTATTAGTTGCCTAGCGATATTGTTAATTATTTTTCCTAAACTAATTTTGAGATTATTGTAAAAGTATGAGGTATGGAATTTATTGTGGAAGAAGTGTATTACTTAGCTATCTAAAATATAAGTCATTAACGGGCTAAAATATATTTTGGAGTTATTAGCAACTATGGATCAAATGGCGAGCTAGTCAATGAGTAAAATTCAAGCCCAATATAACCTGGTCCACTTATTGGTTCAAATCAGCCTAAACTCAATACCTATTAAAAGTCAAAAGCCAGGACCCACTTCAATTTTGTAAGACTCCCATAAATATCACATTGAATCTTCATTCCCTAATTCTAATAAAATTATATTCAACTGATCAGTTTAGCAAATAACTTGAAACATATGAATTAACTCTAAGCCACAATTGTTATACTAAATTGCAGTTGCAAAGCTAACGAGAGAAACTGAAAAACAGCATAACATCACAACAATTCTCAAACTAAGAACGAATTACCACATAAATATATAAACAGTGCTCAAGTAATATAATCTCAGCAACATTAAACATCAAGCCATGCACGAAATAAAGATCTAAAGTAGAAATGGACCTTGAGCTTAGCAATTTTAGACTTGCACGCTGGTGGAATAACAGTCAATTTTAGATCTAAACATCAGCAATTTTATAAAAGTTGGAATAACAGCTACTACAACACGTGATAGATCCGCGATGGAAGACCTCGTCGGAACCACGAACGGATTCTCGTCATGAACTCAAACCCAACTCAACCCAATTGCACGCTGCTTTGAGGAAGAACTATGATGGTTTTAAAGGGGTTTTTCGGTGCATTTTCCAACTGGGTTTTAATAGAGAAAATGGACTATTTTGGATGATGTTTCGCTGGTGGTTGTACAGCTAAAGCAGTAGCGGCGAACTAGTAGAATTACATCTGTTTCGGGGTGGGTTTGGGATAATTTTATGACTGATTTTCAGTGACTCATAGAGTTTTAGTGAGGAGGAAAAATAATATCACCTAAGGAAGAAGAAGCAGTGAGTGGCGGCCCTCCTTAAGTTCTAGGTTTTCTCCCTATATAGAATGTGTGAAAAAGAAGCTTGGGGCCCGATTTTCTTTTTTTTTTTTGGTGACTTTTGTAATATGGTACAGATGGAGTTTATTATAGAGGGATAAGGTGGGGGTCCACATTTTAAAAAGTGAAAAGAATCTTTTTCCTTATAAATCTACTTTTCTTGTTTTCTGCTTTTTGCTTCAAACGTCTCTCTTCTTTAATTTTTTTTTTAAAATATTTTTTTTCTATTTATAATAATAAGCTAAGATAACTTGATATAATAGGAAATATATTAAACAAAGTCGAAGTGACTCTTTTATTTTTGGTTTTTAATTTTCTCAAAGAAAACCTATAAAAGGTGAAACAAAAACTAAAGTATATAAAGATTAAACTTAAACTATTTAAATACTAAAAGTGATGAGAAATTCAAATATGGTCAAAAATTAGATGCTCACAACTTCGAAAGGTCAATTTAGTCCATAAAGTCGAATCATCCGGACTCGCTAGCTAACATCAGCCTATCATTACTTTCAAAATTCCGAGGAGAAAGATGGTTGCTAGTACACCAAATTATCCCGGAGGTCTCGGTAAATGAAATCTTAATTCATGAAAATAAATGTACACAATCTCCTATCTATTGTAAAATAATCTTAGGCACGAAAACTGCATATCTATGTTGGCATTGATAGCAAATACCCTCAATTTAAGGCTTTATTTTGAATGTCATCCAATTCCCGTAGTCACTATATTTTCATTATGCAATATTTTGCCTAAGCATGAACTGTCAGGAAGGCTGGCTAAACGGGTAGTCGAACTTAGTGAATATGATACTTATCAGCCGCGTACAGCTATAAAATCACAAGTTTAGAAGATTTCATGGTTAATCTTAGCTCGAACATATTACCCGAAACTGAAAAGGAAGTACATGTTATTTTCGGGATAATTCTCACGATCTAGACCTTCTACACAATTAGGTCCACAAGTGTTAAAAATTTCAGGTTTGGGGCAATGCTTAATTCTATCGGGAAAGTAATTAGACTAGTCATAAAATTTATTTTATTACTAACAACAAAGCCTAGTATGAAGCATATGTTACAGGGCTTGAATTAGTTTGGGGACTTAGAGCAAAAATATTGATTTAACGATTGATTCTTAACTCGTGATCAAATCCAAGAAAACTATGCAACCTGAGAAAACCGAGTCAGATGTACTAGTCTCAGATCTACTGCTGATATCACATATTGCGAAAGAAATACTGATTCCGGATCAAACAGTCTCGGGATCGAGTCATCCCTTATTTGGGAGATCCCTGATCTATCATCAATTAAAATGAAAATGAGGTAAGCCCGGCTAACATAATTTGAAATTGGCACAATAAATTTATTGATTACTTGAAGAATGAGACTTTTCTCAAAGACAAGCACTCTCTCAATAACTCTGAGTGCGTCTCATCCCGTATTGCCATATTTAAGGAGAATATTCAAGGGTACCAAAGCTAAGGACCCAGACAAATAGAATATCTGATGCGAGAAATTTATAAAGAGAGCAGTGAAAATTACTCCGATAATAATGCTTTAATTCTAAAAATCATAAAAGTCAGTATGACTAGCTCAAACCAAGATATGACATGATCCTTGACAATATTTTGGAACCTCTGTAGTTCCCGACCAGAGTAAAAAATATTTAATAAAAAGAGCTCTGATACCGCCCCTATATTGGAACTGGACCATTTGAAAGTCCATCAACATCAGAACTTGCTATCCTACTAGGGACTATTAAACTGATGACTGTCAAATTATGATTCCAGTGTTTTGAGTTCTCATACCTCAAAACTAGAACACTAGAGGGATTACTTATACTTGAAGATTAGTCAATTTGACCTGACATAATAAGAAGTGATACAAACAGTCAATTGCATTGGGAGATTGAATTCCAAATAGTATTCCGACATTATTTACCACCATCTCAACTCAGTTAGTTGTCTTGCTCATATCAAGCAAGTCACGATCCAAAATTACGTGACCGACACCCGACACACCACCCGACCCGAGCGAACCAAACCATGTGATGCACCCAAATCATATGCATGAAAACTAATTTAACTATGGAAGCTTCTTGAAAATTATATACATTTTCAAGTTAAATGATAAAATATTTTTCAATTTCAATATCACACATGACGCCTTCCATGATAATAATAATGAGACTAAGTAAAATAAATATATTTTCATGTATGTCGTGTACAACCCCATTACTATAACTTTTTACAACTATCTATGGAGCCTCTAAAGAATAGAATTAATTACTTGGGCTAATACCCAACTAGAATAAATTAAGAAAATAACATGATAGCTACCACAAAATAGGAGTGGTGCCTCACCATATATCTCAGGAAGAGAGTCATTATAGCCCTGATCGCATGCCACATATCCTACCTCATCTTGAAATATGTAAAGTAAGCGGGACCCTGGAGGGGGCTCCCTAGGGGCTGAGTACACCACAACGGTACTCAATAAGTGTCATACACTCTCTTTAACTTAAGTTCTTGGGATAAACTTTATTAAAAATAATGCATCAATATTTAATATAAAACAGTAACAAATTTTATCCATTCATGATCCTTGTAATTTTAAATAAAAGGCAAGTGAAATATAACTCACAATGTAAATATTTTAAAACATTTATATCAACCCAAGATTTTGGATAAAATCATACAAAATCATTCAATGTGTTTAAGTCATTAAAATTACTTTAGACTCCTTAGGCCTAAACATAAGAAAATCATCCTTATCTTTCACCGGGAGTACTATACCATCACCGAAATAAGAATGTCAACTAGGTTATGTACCTAGAGGTAAGTATCATATATCCTACTTGCTCAGGTCGTCTCATCGTAGTGCCGTACGAATCGACTCAGCCATGCTAATAATAGCACAAAATAGTACCCTCTCGAGAGAGAGCACTCTCCCGCAGTCTATACCATAAAGTGGTCGTCTACGCCTACACCGGCACGTGTAGTTTCATGACGACGAACACAATATATCCGAAATCAATCTAGGTGAATACAAGTAACTCCCAAAATATTTGATACTTCCAAAATTAGATTCACAACATAGTAGCCTCAAAGGGCCTATTTTTATCAAATCATAGCATTAATAAAAAATATAAGCCATTTGAACAAAATTTAAATAAACAACCTTTTTACATGTTAAAGCCTTTAGCAATTTAACATCAATCTTTAAAAGATACTACAAATGCTATTCTGCTTATCAATTTCCAAAAGGAATACTTTTCATGAAAACTTATTTTTAGCACTTAAATATGTATACTCTTGTCAATACAAAAGTTTTGATAGTTTGCCAACAAGATTAAAAATAAAATTTTATAAAGCAACATGACACTACATATGCAACATAATATTTTTGTACATGGAGACATCTATACTTGTTTGTACTCACAAGCACGAAAGCACATTTACAAACAATTTAAGTATTAACTCGAAACATGCTTTTAGAGAAAGTCCCTCAAGAAGAGTAGGTTTTAGTCAACTTACCTCTTTTTCGCTTTATTAACATTCACAATCTTTCAATCCTTTTCCATCATTCCAATGTTGATTAAAATACTCAAATATCACCAACAAGTAGATATCTACAATTAGATATCCTAATTACATCAAAATATGACTTAAAATATTTATCAATAACCATTTATGGCTCATAAGTTGGCTACAAGCCCCCAACAACTCAAATCGCCGAATAGAGTCATATGCTAGTCCATTCAACTTTATTCTTATATTTTAATACCCATTCGAAGTCATTAATGATACTACATCAATTGTTTAATGCTACCAAGTTACTATTCATCGTCTTCCATAGTCAACACTTACAAAATGTACAATTCAGGTGATTAGTTAGTTGATCACCTCCAACTTTTGCTAACAAATAATTCCATAGGTTCATTATATTCATCAATTTCATCCCCAAGATTACTATTCAGCTTCTCTCTTATTTTCTCAAAAGTACTATTCATGCCATGAACTAGAGTTTTATAATTCATTTTTTCAACCATTAAAACTTGTAACAAATGCTTCAAATACCTCTAACTACTCATAATAAACGAGTTTGAAGCATTGGAATTACCTCTAGTAGATCAATCTTGGCAAATCAAAACTTTGGTGATTTTTGTGTTCTTGAGGATTTGATGATGAAATCTAGTATTTGGATGCAAGAATGATATTAGAACTCATGTATATTGAGTAAGAATCAACCAAAAATATCATTAACAACTTACCTTAGTTGGTTGGACTTGATTTGAGCTTAAAATCACCCCTTCGCCTCAAGAACCCTAACCCCCAATACTAAAAATACTCTCCTCCCTCGATTTTGTACTTATAAGCCCAGATTTCTGGGTTTCGGACGCGGTCCCGGATGCTTCGCATCCCCAGTTCACTCCTCTTCGAAGCTCGGATGCGGACTCGGACGCTATGGCAGCACTTCACTGCCAGCCTTCGGTAATTTGATCATAACTTCTTGTATGAATGTCCAAATGACAAACGGTTTGAAGCGTTAGAAACTAGACTCGAAGACATTTCATTTGATATGTTGTACCCCCCACAAACTCCTAATATATATCTAGGTATACTCATCCAAAGTTAGGTCTTGTGTGTACTCATTTGGAACTTTAGTCTATCTGTAATTTCTAACTTGACTTGGACTCAGGGCTATCCTTAGACCCCACATCACTTATAATATGCCTCGTACACTTATTATCATATTCAATTAATATCCATCATATTAATAGTCCTCGTCTGTACATAAAATAATATAATTAGCACACATCAACTTTCTTAATAGAGTTTAAGCACTTCAAAATTTTCTGGGATACTACAAAGCATAAACACTTCAAATAGTGTTGAACCAATTCTTTAAAAATATATGTATTACATATACAAAAAAAAGACCGAGAACTCCATGTCAGAGTCAAGAATCCCACAATAAAAAAAAAGAGAGTTTTATATCCAAGTCAAAATAAATATACGCAAATATGTCACCAGAATAAAGTTCACTTTGAACAAATACGTGACTTATATTCGGTCCAACAACGACCATCTAAGTTAAATATATAAGCCTTTCTTAATGGCTAATTGTATTATGACTCAGATCGATTATCCCATATATATAAATGAAAATCTCAAATATTATTTCGGACATGTGGCCCTCTCTACTTGGAAGTATGTTCATATACTCCAATTTGGATTCAAAATCCAATCAGATTAAATGTCTCTTCAGGACAAATCTACTAAGATATATATATTTGTTCGGGATCAATATTCCCTCAGACTCAATATCTTACCGGGATGAATACTCCCGTAAATCTTAATAGATGTCTCTTGGGGACTAATCTACTAAGATATACATTTATTCGGGATCAATATTCCCTCAGACTCAATATCTTACCGGGATGAATACTCCCGTAAATCTTAATAGGGTCAATACTCCCATAAATTCTATCGGGATTAATACTCCCTCAGACTAAAAGTCTACTCGGATCAGTCGATCCAATTTACGCCTAAGTGAAAAGGAGACACCCTCTTCATAGCATTTAAAATATATAAAAGGGCCCTCTTTTATTTAAAAGTTAGACACCCAAAGGTGCAACTTTAAGACATCGCACATGAAATGATGCATCCAAATATATATTTTAAGTCTATAAGACTAAATATGAGCACTTGGATAAATTTTTAAAGTGCCAAGAAAAATTAGTACTCGGATAAATTCCCTAAAGAACCAAATGATAGCTAGACAAGCGTGATTACATTACTTAAATTTGCAGTACTTATATCTTTCTCAAATAAGAGATGTCTCTCTATCATCCGCCATGATAATGGAAAAATCATCTCGCTTGGAGACGAAATTGAGTAAGCTGAGGATTGGTTCGGGATTACTCTGACTATCCTCGAAAAGCTCTTTACTTCCCTTGTCAAATCTTTTCTCTGGAAGATGTGCAAGGACTCTCTCGAGATTAGTACCCATAGTACTCGTCTTCAAAAATCATCCAATCAAATGGCTAACCGTCGGATGCGTTGTTTCTCGATCGTAAAGTTAACCGGATGTATCAAATTTTTGGATTTTATCAAAATCAGAAGTAAACAATTCTTGGTTATTAACATCCTCAGTCTCTAAGGTTGTGAGGTTATAAAAGTTTCGGGTACAACTAAAAACCCAAGAGTCAAAACTCAAAGATTAAAAGTTCTGGATGAACACTAAAAATCCGAGATTAAGCTTTCTGTGGTTGTAGTACTTTTTCATCACCAACCGATTATTGACGAAAGGAACATAAGTGGCGGAGTTTTCATCTGAATCTTTAAGTTCTGCATTCTTTTTTCTTTCGCCCGATTTTTGTCCCTATTGAGTTTTGCCGGTAAGGTTGTTAATGAGGCAGAGGCGAGGGTGAAAAAGATAAAATCTTCCACTTTTCAGTCACATCACAGTGAGTAACCAAAAAGTGGGGGGACTATCTGTATTAGTGAAAAATAGACTCGTCACGTGGGTCTATTAAATGGCGACACATATCAACAAAGTTATGAGAAAAGTGAAGAATGACATGTACATGTGACATGTGAAATACCCTCGAGACCGGGCATACTCGTACCGTGCCTGTGAGTCTCGGAACTGACTATCATAGAATAGCTTCGGATTAGTTACGGGAGAATAGCTCATAATTACAAGGAAAGAATTAATTAATCCCGGATTACATGAGATTTACTATCATTATGCCATTAATTATAAATCAATTATGTAACGTACAATAAATATAATAAATGGTTGTAATGCTCAGAACAAGACAATAAATTATAAGATTGACTCAACATGCACGAGACTGACTCAACATGCACGAGATTGACTCACCAATTATGGAATTAACTCATCAGTTACGAAATTAACTCATCAGTTATGGAATTTCAGAATTTACACAGCTGTTACAAGTCCTCCAAAAGTAACGGATGGATAGAGTAAATGCTCATAATGGACATATAATTCAAGGAGAATAGTTACTTAGATTTAGCCCTTAGACACATTTTATCACCATTGTGGTCATCTAATTTTCTTCTCTACAGCTCTATACATTGTAATTTATAGCATCTTGCTCCCAAGTTAGACATAGTTTGACCCTTCAAGTTCTGTTCGGCTCATCATCCTATCAAGGATCATTCAATAAGAATTATTTCTTCTCTGCTTTATTTTTATTATATTATTTGTCATTGAATTTATTTTTCACATCTCTATCACGTTGTATTAATGGAGATTTATATCTTTCGGATCGAATCGGTAGCTTGTGGCCCGTCATATAAAATTTATTACTTTGACCTTGAAAATTATTTTTTGGGTTAAACAGTTTTATGATGTCTCCATACTACCATCCAGCAATGAAGATTGTCACACCTGTGAGGAGGAAGCTTCGAGTGAAGACGATATTTAATATCCTAGGTCCTCTTCTGAACCCTGCTTGGGTACCTTTTGCTGTTGTTGGAGTTTACAAACAAGATATTGTAAGCTTTCGTCCTTGAACTAAAGAAAAAACTGACGACTGTGTTTATGCTTTCTATGGTATGATTTTATACGGCAATGCCGCTCAAGCACATGTGTGGCCTAAGGCTAAAGTTTTATGTGAGGCCTATTATTTTTTTTAAAAAGGTTATAATATATATTTCTATTTTGAAGTCTATTGTTCTAGATTTTTGAGATGCAAAGTTGTTAGTAATATTTTTATAATTAATATTTTTTCAAATAATTTTTTTCCAACTAATATAGCCAACCCATTTAATCTTTCTTGAGACATTATTGATCTTAGCTAAGATTTTATCAATTTTAATTTTGAATAACTTCTTTCTCTTAGGCAACTGTTATAGGAACTATTAATATTTTTCTATAAGCAATATAAGCATTTGGAAAAGAAAAGTCTTTTTATTTCATTGAGTATGTCGATTAGAGTAGTCTATTCTAGTTATACTATTTTCCTTATCAAATAAATTCCAATTCACATGTTAATTATTCATACTATCCATTTTTAAGTAGGCCAAACAATTACTTTATTTACATAGCAAAAAAAAAAAAAAAATTCTTTCCTTTTATATGAGGAAGTCTACTTTTGTACTAAAAGTACAAAATATTTTTTATTAAAAAATGGGGCCTCCCAAATTTGGGGCCTAAGGCAGAAGCCTTATTATACTACAACATTAGAGCCGACACTATAGTACGGTAATAATATATAGCGTGATGGTTCTGGTGGCAAAAATCTTAAAGGTTGAACCTATCAAGTTTATGTAAATTGTCTGTGAGGTCAGCAAGATGGCCAAAGCACTACAAAGTTATGGCATGAAGAGAGCGTTAGTTGTCCATTTTGAAGGTTTAGATGAAATGAGTTCTCTTGGTAAGATTTTCTCTGTTGTATTATATGTATAAGTTTTCATTGGTTTTATCAATCACGCAGTGGGAATGGACAGGACCTGGAGCAGTCCTTGATGTTACACCTGAAAAGATAGAGAAATTTTCTTTTGACCCACGTAAGAATCTTTCTTCTCGGCTTCTAGTGTAATTATTCGTGCAGTTCTTATTCAAAGTAATGTTTGCTAGAGATCTGGTTGCAAATTCTCAAATTCGTCGTACTAATTTGTTTTGTTTGTTCGGAGACTGTATACTGTGTGTACACCTGCTAGTTCAAGTTTCAGAACGAACATAATTTGCAGAATCATTCTTTAACAAGATGGTAATTCATTACCACAAGTTATGCAAGATAATATAGAGCATTTCTTTATTTCATCATCCAGACTTCAGTCCATACCAAAATTAGTCGGAGTAGACTTGATTAATGCAAAGATATGATCCATTGAAGTTGCACTCTCTGTGGCTTTTGCACACATGTCCGTTTGATTGCTTGTGCTGTTGCTAGTACTGATTGCAGTGCAAAAGAAAACGAGGGTTCTCAGGTACACGAGCAATCTGCATCAGTTGTGGCATGTTGACTCTAGATTACTCAGTGTCAAATTCAATAGCTAAACGTTCGCGTATGTTATTGCAGTCGATTTAGGTATACCTCGCTGCACATTAGGGGACCTCCGCGGAGGAGGGCCAGAGCATAATGCTGAGGTACTAAGGAGTGTGCTTTCAGGTGAAACGGGGCCAATGGCAGATGCATTGGTAAGCCATTGTTCTCGGATCGATTCATGCTCGAACTAAGTTTGTTTTCCTTAATCGTTATTTGTGACACTATGAATTATATTTCCGTTTACCCTTTAAATTGGATAACAATTAAACTTATAATATGGTTCTAAGGACACGTGATTTCACCTAATACCAATTGATAAATGTGAGGATGGGTAATAGAAATTAACAATAAAGTAAAGCAAACCGGTATTAGAATGGAACTCAGCCCTCGAGTTTGGATACCCTCGAACTGGTTGATGCCAGAACCATTAAAGTATAACAAGCTGATGAACAATAGTATAAACGAGAAAGAGAATTATATTGCCTTTTATATCTGTCAACCATGTCGTACAAATGATTAGAACCCCCATTTATATAGTAGAGGAATCCTACTTATGGTATGATTCTAATTATAGAAGGAAATCCCATGATTAACTAATTAACCGTTTCTAATTTGATCCGTTCTGAGAGTTACGCCATGATCCTCGACTAGTCACCGAGGTTTATGCCGTGATCCTCGACCAGTCACGAATATCTCGCCTTTCTGTTATTATGCTATCTTCGATCTTGCTCGATGTCTGTCTCATTTGGCTTTGATCGCTACTAGCCTCGATCTCGACAGATACCTCGGTTCTGAACTCGGTACATAGTCCTCGTGATTTAGTCTGTTCCGTTACGAGGCCGTCCTTTGATACAATCTCCCGGTCTCGGTCAAATAGTAAAATCGGGTGGGCCCGGTTTTAACCGTATATAGATAGTCCCCTCATTTTTTGGAGTGTAATGACAAGAAATGGATTGAGCCTTCGATTTTTCTACCTCGACTTGTCATAACATCATCCTCGTGACGTAAGCGACGGAAGTGACTGAAACGTACCGTCTGTACAGTTACCAAGGCATTATATGCAGGTCAGTCGATGGTCGGCCACAGCCAATTTTGAACCGTCGTTGTGAAATCTGTAAATAGCTCCTCTCTTCACTATTTCGAACTTTTTCTTTCAAATTTCCAATCTCCAAAGCTTTTTACATCTTCTAAGTTCTTCATCTGCAAATCTACGATTTTCACTGCTAACCTCTTCTTAGAATACCAAATCTTATCATCTCCATATATTTTTAAGTTCAAATCCAAATGGCGAAAACGTCAAAAACTATTCTTTAAAAGGAAAATGCTTCTTCATCGCGGCCGGCCGGCGACAAAACACCGGTGGAGCCGCGCCCTGAGGAGTGTGTTCCCGGGGGGTGCGTCCTCAATTCCGACTTTAAGACCGATAAACCCTCATCGATTCTCGGTCGATGCGAGCCAGTGTCGAGGTATATATGCTCGATAACCGAGGGATACCTTAAGCATGTAAAGAAAGACTGCAACTGGGAGGGCAAAGAGGTAGTGATCCAGACCCCCCGAAGAGGACATCACCACCCATGTGGAAGGGTTTCTAAGTGTTTATACTTACCCTTTCACGCTGGGCCCCCTCGACCCCGTCATCGTTGATTTTTGCCGTCAATATCAAATAACCCTAGGCCAAGTCCATCCTTCCTTTTGGCGAATTGTTATTCTGCTCCAATTCTTTGTGAGCAAAGTCGAGGGGATACCTTTCACCCTCGACCACCTCATCAGGTTGTACAACCCCCGCCTATATCGAGGTAGGTTGATAAAACTCCAATGCCGGACTACCAAAGTGCTATTCTCGAGCATAGACGAGGACAAGGACCGAGGCTGGATGGGCTGGTTCGTTCGAGTGAGGACTTCCGACCTGATCCCGGCCGAGAAAATGCCATTTTCCGAGAAATGGAATATGAAGCGTAAGTACAATCCTATTGTTAGCTCTTATTTATTGTTTTGCTCCTTTGCTTCTTCTCATCGATATCCTTTTCCGTGATGTAGCGGTCGCTTGAATGTTCGGTGCAATTTCTAACCTCAAGAGCTGGGTTCGGGACCTGGCCTTGACCTCTACGTATGTCGAGCGCTCATGGCGCGATTTATCAAAGGGCTGATGGGAGGCCAAAACTCCTGGTAAGCCCCTTTTCCACGTCTTTGATGATTTTGTTAAAGCATTTCTTACTTAATTTCTTTTCATACAGGCCTTGGAAGAGATGCTGTCATAAGGCCCTTATCTGGTAAGTAGGAGACTTCGATCCCCGCACCGAAACCGGCGAAGGACAAAAAGAGGAAAAAGACCTCAACCTCCGAGGATCCAGAACCTAAGAAGAAGGCGACTCGTAAGTCGAGGAAGAACATCATCCTCCTGACCGAAAACTCTGTTCGGCGTCTAAGGGAGAAAGACGAAGAAGAGGAAGAAGCCGACTCCGAGCTGGTGGCCCGAGTGGGAATAAGCACCGAGGCCCCAAAGGTCATTGAATCGGTGAAGGCTGCAGAGACTCCGTCTCGAGATGAGGGGGTCTCGAGAAGAGACTTGGGCGAAGTTCCCGAGTCCTCGAGGATTGAAGATGCCTCCACCATAATGAGCCAACGGTGGGTACAGCTATAGGGGCTGGTCTCGAGGCCCCTCGAGATGGAGAATACGCCCCAAGTTATCCACTTGAGGCAATAGAAATTGGAGGCTCCCCGCTGCTCCCCTCGTTTTCTGAGGAGATGATTCAAGAGGCTCGGGCCTTGAAGATCCTCTCTATCGAAGGAGCCCACGGAAGGGAGGACCAATTCTATGATTACTTTACTGGGGTTGAAGATGCTACCGGCCTGAGCGACTTGGAGGTCTCGAAGAAGTACTTGGGCGGGGCATCGAGTCTTTACAATGAAGCGCAGCAAGCTCTGAATCGGGTAAGCCTTAATTCCCCTTGTTGGTATTACCCTTGTGTTCATTTCTAACTTCTTTTCTTCTTTCTGCGTAGGCCTCAGTGCTTCATCGGGAAGCATTTTCTCGGTCCCGAGCTGAACTGAGTTGGTACGAGGCCGACATTCAAAGGCTTACCGAGGAGAGGAATGCCCTCAACCTTCTCGGTGGGCAAAAAGAAGAAGAGATCAAGGACCTCCGAGCTGAGTTGGCCACGACTCACAAAGATAAGACCGAGCTGATCGAGCAGGTAATGAAAATCTTAAAAGCTCATGGGCTCAATTCAGGAACGGTGGCTAACATTTCACTCTCACAACTACAATAGAAGGTCGAGAGGATCGAGCAGTTTCGTGAGGAGATCAACATGATGAAGACATAGTCCTTAGGGTGGAAAGAAGGTATGGACTGCCTTGCTGCAGAAAATGAGACTGCTCGAACCCAATTGTCATCGGTCGAAAGTCAGCTTCAAGGCATGAAGGAGAAGAGATCGACTCAGGAAAAGAAAATAGAGGAGGTCGAAGCTCGGTTGGCTTCCGAACTTGCAAAGGCCAAATCTAAAGCCAAAAAGGCTAAAGCCGAGACCGATGCGATCGTGACCGTCTACCGGGACAATGCTGAAGCTGCTCAAGTCCAAGAGAGAGAGGCAGCCGAGACCGCTCAAACTCGAGCACATTGGATTGCTGAACTCGCCAAATGCCAATCTCGGAGGAAACCCTCGAGGAGATCCACGCTCGAGATTTCGATCTTACCGACGAGATAATAAAGGCTAGAGAGCATAAAGCCGATGCTGGAGTGCTGGCCTCCTCCGATGATGATGACGACGCCGAGAGCAAGAACAGGTCCGAGAGCGGGGGGGACCTCGATGGAGAAGAAGCTGCCCCCGGAGAAAATTAGGAACCTTAGGATTTTTCACTTTTGATCTTTTGTGTAGGATCCTGATCGGACCTTGTAAATATTCTCATATATATAAAGATCTCTTTCCAAGTTGTCTTTATTTCATTTTCTGCCTCGTGAAAATTTTATTTCATTCATGCCTTATGAATTTTGTTCATAAGTTCGAGGCTTGGGCAATTTGATCGAAGCCGAACTAGTGTAGTTTTTATAATCGAGTGAATACTTGCTCGAACTTGTAGTAGGGTTACCCTTAGGTTTTAATTGAGTGAGGATGATTTCTCAAACTCAAAAATAAAATAGCCCTTTAGGCTCTTGAATTAGGCCGATACGACCATAGTAAAAAGAATGGCTTTCTCCCCCTTTTCGACTTGAAAAGTTTATTGTTTAGTCATATAAAATCTTTTGTGCCTTAGAATGAAATAAAGAATTTGTTCGAGAGTTCGAACGACTTTGTACCCATTAGGGTTTTCGAGGGTTGATATTATCGAGACCCTTAGTAATTCAGCCGAGGGTAGCCTTTTTTACCGGTTTATGAAAATATTCGAAGGCCTGTTTTATAACGGAAATAGGACGTATCCGAACCGTGTTAATTTGGCCGTATTAACTTGGGATTCAACTTTTGGGCTTGTTCCCCTATTATACTTCGAACTTGTTCGAAGTATCAGTCCCCGAGTAGGGTAGCCGTGGCCTATAAAATTGAGGGTTGCCTTTTTTGAGGTCTTACGATTTCTAGGTTTTAGTAATTCGATTATGTCGATTCTTTAGATAGAATTCCCCGAGTGTGGAGTCAATTGTTTGAACTTTAGTTGTGACCGACCCTTAAGTTAGTTTCCACAACAGATCACAAACATGACATTGTAAAGTAAACATTTCTCTAAGGCATGAAATATCTGGCAAGGAAAAATACTTTTTTCAATATATTAACATGCATACATGTTTTCCATTAGGGCTCGAGTAATCTACATGGGCATGGTTCGTTCGACCATTTGACCCTTATAAAATTTTTCTATCGAGACCCTGTCGGCACGAAGTATTTTCCTATCCGAGGGTGATGCCCCCTAATATCCGAGGTTGATTGTAAAAGAGCCTCGGATACTGTTGAATTGCTCTAAGTTAGCATGAACAATGGTTGCCTCATTAAAAATCTTGCTGGAAAAACCCATTTGGGACAAAAATCGGTCTAAGGGAAAAAGAGTGCAACGCGTGCTTTCAGACCTAAGGACTTTGTGTTTGACGAATCTTTCGATGTCTTAGATTAAACACCTACAAATCGTTAGTATAAAATATAAATGAAAATGGAGAAGGTCGTACCTTAGTAGTAATATCGTTTGAGGAGTGATATATTCCAATTGTTTGGTAATTGTTCGCCGTTCATCGTGCCAAGTTTTTAGGATCCCTTTCCTATGATATCGAGGACCTGATACGGTCCCTCCCAGTTCGGTCCAAGTTTTGCTTCGTTTGTGTCTCGAGTATTGAGGGTGACCTTCCTCAGAACCAAGTCCCCAATTTTAAAGTGTCGAAGATTGGATCTTCGATTGTAGTAGCTTTCGATCCGCTGTTTCTGTGCGGCCATCCGAACTAAGGCGGCTTCCCGTTTTTCATCTAGCAATTCAAGGCTTGTATTCATAGCCTCATGATTTGACTCTTCCGTTGCATATCAAAACCTGACGCTAGGTTCCCCGACTTCAACCGGGATCAGAGTTTCGGTGCCATATACTAAAGAGAATGGTGTTGCCACCGTACTGGATTTTGACGTTGTTCGATACCCCCAAAGGACTTCGGGCAATATTTCTCTCCATCTTCCCTTAGCGTCGTTCAATCTTTTCTTTAGATTTTGAATGATGGTCTTGTTTGTCGATTCGGCCTATCTGTTCCCACTAGGATGATATGGCATTGATAGGATCCTCTTTATTTTGCGATCTTCGAGAAACTTTGTCACTTTGCTGCCAATGAATTGCTTTCCATTATCGCATATGATCTCGGCAGGCATCCCGAATCAGCATATAATGTGGTCCCAGATGAAATCTATGACTTATTTCTCTCTAATTTTCTCGAAAGCCTGTGCTTCAACCCAATTAGAGAAATAGAAATAGTCAGTCATAAATAAAATAAATTTAGCTTTACTTGGGGCCGATGGTAGGGGGCCGACGATATCCATTTCCCATTTCATGAATGGCCATGAGGATAAGACTGAGTGGAGTTTCTCTCCGGGTTGTTGAATCATCAGTGCATACCTTTGACATTTGTCTTACTTTTGAACAAACTCTTTTGTATCCTTTTCCATATCAGCCCAATAGTATCCTGCTCTGATGACTTTGTAAACCAATGATTCGGCACCGAAATAATTTCCACAGATTCCTTCGTGGATTTCTCGTAGGACGTAGTCGGTATCTCCTGGTCCTAAACATATTGCCAATGGTCCATCGAACATCCTTCTATACAGTGTTCCGTCTCCAGCCAATGTGAATCGTGCGGCCTTCGTATGTAGAGTCCTCGATTCCCTATGATCCGATGGAAGCTTTCCGTTCTTTAGGTATTCGATATATTTGTTCCTCCAATCCCAGGTCAGACTTCTGGAGTTGATTTCGGTGTGGACTTCTTCGATTACTGAACTTGAAAGTTATACGACAGTCCCCGAGCTAATCTCATCGTCTTTGACTGATGAACCCAAATTTGGGAGGGCATCAGCCTCGTTGTTTTGTTCTCGAGGCATATGCTATAAGGTCCATTCTTTAAACCGATGTAGAGTCACTTGTAGTTTTTCCAAGTATCTATACATTCGATCTTCTCGAACCTCGAAGGTTCTGTTGATTTGGTTTACCACAAGCAGGGAGTCACATTTGGCCTCGATGACTTCTGCTCCCAAACCTTTAGCTAGCTCGAGACCTGCAATCATGGCCTCATACTCGGCCTCACTGTTAGTTAACTTGGCAGTTTTGATAGCTTGTCTAATTGTATTAACCGTGAGTGGCTTTAAAACGATGCCTAACCCGGGCCCCTTCGTGTTTGAAGCACCGTCTGTGAAGAGGGTCCACACCCCCGATAATGTACCCGACTTTATTAATAGTTCTTTTTCGACCTCGGGTACGAGGGCTGGTGTAAAGTCGGCCACAAAGTCCGCTAAGATTTGAGACTTGATGGCTGTTTGGGGTCGATACTCGATATCGTACCCACTGATCTCGACGGCCCATTTGGCCAATCAGCCCGAAAGTTCGGGCTTATGCAAAATATTGCGAAGGGGATAAGTAGCCACCACACAGATCAGATGACACTGAAAATATGGTTTTAATTTCCTAGAGGCGCTTATTAGGGCAAGCGCTAATTTTTCTAAGTGTAGGTATCGGTTTTCGACCTCACCTAAAGTTCGACTAACATAGTAAATAGGAAATTGCGTACCTTACTCTTCTCGATCTAGGACCCCACTTACCGCCATTTTCGAGACTGCTAAGTACAAGTAGAGTTGTTCGTCTGCTTTTGGAGTATGAAGTGGTGGCGGGCTCGAGAGGTACCGCTTTAATTCTCCCAATGCTTGTTGGCATTCCGGGGTCCATGCAAAATTGTTCTTATTTTTGAGCAGTGAGAAGAACTTGTGACTTCTATCTGAAGACCTCGAGATGAATCGGCCTAGGGTGGCTATACGCCCTGTTAATCTTTGTACAGCTTTAACATTGTCCACGACTGTGATGTCTTCGATTTCCTTGATATTATCGGGGTTGATCTCGATACCCCGATTCGATACCATAAAGCCGAGGAACTTTCCTGAGCCGACCCAGAATGCACATTTCTCCGGGTTGAGTTTCATATTGTATTTCCTTAGTATATCGAAGGTCTCCTGCAAATATGTCAAATGGTCCTCTGCTCGCAGGGACTTAACTAGCATATCGTCAATATAAACCTCCATTGACTTACCTATTTATTCTTCGAACATTCGATTTACTAAGCGTTGATAAGTGGCACAAACAATCTTTAGTCCAAACAACATTACATTATAACAATAGGTGCCGTACTTAGTGATAAACGAAGTCTTTTCCTGATCCTCCAGGTTCATTTGTATTTGATTGAGCCCAAAGTAGGCATCGAGAAAATTAAGGATCTCATGTCCGGTCGTGGCATCGATCATGCGATCGATATTCAGTAGAGGAAAAAATTCTTTAGGGCATGCTTTGTTTAAATATTTATAGGCTACGCACATTCTAATTTTATTTCCCTTTTTAGGGAATGCGACTACATTTGCTAACCATTCGGGATATTTTACCTCCCGAACGGATCCTATTTTGAGAAGTTTGGTTGCCTCGTCCTTGATGAATGCATGTTTTACCTCGGACTGGGGCCTTCTCTTTTGTTTTACCAGGCGGAACTTCGGGTCCAAGCTTAGTCGATGTGTAGCGATTTCCGGCGGGATCCCTGTCATATCTAGGTGGGACCAAGAAAAACAATCCATATTATTGAGAAGAAATTTAGCGAGTTTTTCCTTGAGCTCGGGGGTTAACACCGTACCCAGGTATACCTTTCGATCTGGTAGATGCTCGATCAATATGATTTGCTCCAACTCCTCGACTGTCAATTTGGTGGCGTCGGAATCCTCGGGGGATTATGACGGATCAAGGGATCCAGTAGTCATCGTCCTCATCCGTTCCCTGCTTCCCCGACTGAGTCGAAGCTGGTAGCTGTGGTTGCTATTTAGCTTCGTATTTTCCTTTGGACTCCGATCCCTTTGTTGACGAAAGCGCCGATACCGATATTACTTCGTTGACTGCGAACATCTCTATGGAAGCATGCTGTTCCCCATGCACCATTTTTACTCCATCCGGTGTCGGGAACTTCAACATTTGATGAAGGGTTGAGGGGACCGCCCTCATGTTGTGAATCCAGGGTCTTCCGAGCAGTGCGTTGTATCTCATATCGCGCTCAATCACATGGAACTTTGTTTCTTGAATAGTTCCGGCTACATTTATTGGTAGGATGATTTTACCTTTAGTTGTTTCACTCGCCATGTTGAAGCCATTGAGAACCCGAGTTGCGGGTACGATCTGATCTTGTAGGCCGAGCTACTCCACGACCCTCGATCGAATAATATTGGCCGAACTTCTTGCACCAATTAAAGCACATTTAATCTAAATTTTATTCATAAGGATAGAGATTACCAAAGCATCATTGTGGGGTTGTGAGATCCCTTCTGCTTCCTCATCATTGAATGATAAAGTGCCTTCTGGCACATAATCTCGAGTTCGTTTTTCCCTGGTGATTGATACTTTAGTGTGTCTGAATACAGGCCTTTATGGAATATCAACCCCACCAACGATCATGTAAATCACGTGCTGTGGTTCTTCCTGCTCGTTTTTCCTGTTTGCATCCCTGTCTCTGAAATGGTTTTTAGCTCGGTCGCTCAAGAATTCTCGAAGGTGACCCTCGTTGAATAGACGGGCCATCTCCTCCCTTAGTTGTCTGCAGTCTTCGGTTTTATGACCATGTGTACCATGGTATTTTCATATTTGATTGGGGTTCCTTTGGGATGGATCAGTTTATAGGGGTCTGGGCTATCTAGTATCTTTGATTCTCCTAATGGGTGGCACAATACCTGATGCGTCGCTGCTGAAGTTGTATTCTGATAATCGTGGTGCTTTTGTGGAATTGGCATGTTTATCGAAGCCACTTTTGCTCATGAGCCCTCGAGAGCTCTGTCTTAGATCGTTCCTTCGATCATTTCTGATGGGATTGCGTCCTGGCCGGCTGTTTCTACGATCTTCATTGTATGGTTGATACCGATCTCTGCTCGACCGGGGTTCTCCGTCGATATCCCTTTGAGTTCTGCTGACGGGCCTGTTTGTATAAGCGAAACCGGAAGGGGTCCCCAATTGATCATCCTCGACCCTGATCTTTGACTGGTACTGATTATGTACATCGGCCCAGGTTACTACTGAATATTCAATTAAATTCTGCTTTAGCTATCGTGATGCCACCGAACTTCGTTCGTTCAAAACTTGAGTAAAGGCCTGAACAGCCCAATCGTCTGTGACCGGTGGTAGTTCCGTGCATTCCATCTGGAACCGAGATACGAATTCCCTAAATATTTCATTGTCTTTTTGTTTCACCTTGAAGAGGTATGATTTCTTAGTCGTAACTTTTATTGCTCCGGCATGTGCCTTTACGAAGGAGTTTGCAAGCATGGCGAAGGAATCAATGGAATTAGGCAGAAAATTGTGGTACCATATCATTGCTCCTTTCGACAAGGTTTCTCCAAATTTCTTCAGTAGAACAGATTCAATCTCATCGTCTTCCAAGTCTTTCCCTTTTATTGCGCATGTATAAGAAGTGACATGCTCATTAGGGTCGGTGGTCCCATTGTACTTAGGAATTTCTAGCATTCGGAATTTCTTCGGAATGGGTTTCGGAGCCTCACTTGGAGGGAAAGGCTTCTGTACAAATTTCTTTGAATCAATACCCTATAGAATCGGCGGAGCCCCCGGTATTTGGTCAACCCGGGAGTTATATGTCTCTACTTTCTTGTCATTTGCCTCGATTTTCTTTTCTCCTGAATCAATCCGTTTAGTGAGCTCCTCGAGCATTTTCATAATGGCGGGGTCAGTTCCCGATTCGTTGGCGTTCAACCTTTCCGGCTTAGGATTGGTCCTGTGGACGACTTCTGGTTCGATCCTACTCGGTATTCGATGCTGATTTTGTAGTTGTGCTATAGCGGCTTGTTGGCCCTGTAACATTTCGAATATCAATTGGAGGCTAACTCCACCATCTTCTGTGCCCTGCGTACCTCGACCACCTGATCGAACTTCCCTGCGTATGCTACCTTTGGGATCAACGCCCAAATTTGTATTTAAAGCGACGTGCGAACTGACATCAACAGGATTTGCAATTAGTGCTCCCTCGAGGTCAGTCTGAGGCACCTCGATCCCTGGGGCGGCTGTATTGTCATTTTTCCTGTGAAATCCGAGGCCGTTGTCACCATATGCAGGCGCTGCTTGTGAGTTTGACATGTTTATCCTAAAAATAAAGATTCTTACGAGAACAAGTGTAAAGTAGTGTGTGCTAACGGAATCAGTATTAAGCAATCACTATTATCCTTAGCCCCACGGTGGGCGCCAAACTGTTTACCATTTAAATTGGATAACAATTAAACTTATAATATGGTTCTAAGGACACGTGATTTATCCTAATACCAATTGATAAATATGAGGATGGGTAATAGAAATTGACAATAAAGTAAAGCAAACCGGTGTTAGAATGAAACTCAGCCCTCGAGTTTGGATACCCTCGAACTGATTGATGCCAGAACCATTAAAGTATAACAAGCTGGTTAACAATAGTATAAACGAGAAAGAGAATTATATTGCTTTTTATATCTGTCAACCGTGTTGTACAAATGATTAGAACCCCCTTTATATAGTAGAGGAATCCTACTTATGATATAATTCTAAGTACAGAAGGAAATCCCATGATTAGCTGATTAACCGTTTCTGATTTGATCAATTCCGAGATTTACGCCATGATCCTCGACCAGTCACCGAGGTTTACGCCGTGATCCTCGACCAGTCACAGATATCTCGCCTTTCTGTTATTATGCTATCTTCGATCTTGCTCGATGTCTGTCTCATTTAGTTTCGATCGCTACTAGCCTCGATCTCGACAAGTACCTCGGTTTTGAACTCGGTACCTAGTCCTCGTGATTTAGTCTGTTCCGTTACGAGGCCGTCCTTTGATGCAATCTCCCGATCTCGATCAAATTATTAAATCGGATAGGCCCGATTTTAACAGTATACAATCTCTTATTGTCATATGCTATATCTGGAGCGCAATCTTAGGACATAGCAACATTAGTTAAGACTTGTGATATATGTCATCACTCATCATCAGCTGGTAGATGGCACAAGAATATACTTCTTGGATTATTGTGAAGTTACTGAAGAAAAATTCTGTTGATGTACTCCAGATGATACTCATTGATTGTTTAATTGTTAAGCAGCCTCGTGTTTGCTTTATCCTAGCCAAGAAAGATTTAGGGTGTGTTTGGTATTGAAAATTTTTTCATGGAAAATGAGTGATTTTATCACTTATTTTCTCTTGTTTGGTTGGTGAGTGAAAATCTTTTTCCGAAAAATATTTTTTAGTATTTGGTTAGAGAATAGAAAATATATTTTACAAAAATAATTTTTTATGCTACTCTCCTCACCCCTTCCCCCAAGTCCCTATGTTTCCTGTGCTCTCTCCCTTCCCTCCCCTAAATACCCAACATTTTCATGACTCTATTTTTTCTTCAAGAATTTAATTATTCTTCTAAAAATTCACACAAATCCAAAGTAATTAACTAATGTGTTGCTTTACTTTTTTACGCAAAAACAACATTGAAAATTATGCTCAATAACTAGAAAAAATATTCTTTTTTAGTTGAAAAAGAAAGTACTATTTCTACAACATGAAAATAAAGTACTCATTTTGTTGAAATGAAAGAAAATACTTTTTCTATATCATGAAAAGTAAATACTCTTTTTGTTTCAATAAAAGAAAATACTTTTTACTACATCATTTTGTTGAAATGAAGTAAATATTTTTTCTACATCACGAAAAGAAAGTATTTTTTTCGTTAAAATAAAAAAAAAACTTTTTTATATCGTGAAAAGAAAATACTCATTTGGTGAATTGAAAAAAAAATCTATCTATAACATGAAAAGAAAGTACTATTAATAATTTTTTTATTTAGGGTGGGAGTAGGGGTGAGGCGAGGGTGGGTTGGGGTGGGGTGAGGCTGGGTTGGTAGGGGTTGGTGGGGATGGAGAATGGACGAAAAGTTAGAAAAGAGTTTTGGAAAATATTTTCCCTTCTATTGATATGAAAAATATTTTCCTACAATTTGAGGGAAATGAGTTCATGAGAAAAATATTTTTCAAAACATTTAAACCAATCAAACATAAAAAAATTGAAAAATATTTTTGAAAAATATTTTCCTTCCTACCAAACACACCCTTAAAGCAGAATATCCTTTACAGACGTAGCAATGGTTAGTGGCTTGAATTTAGGACGTCAAAGTTAATGGACAGACTCTTAATGTTTGTTTACTCTGAATAACGGCATATCCTTTCGAGATGCTCTCCATTACTACAAGCATATGCCTCTAATGGTACAAGTGCTTCTTGTTTGAATTTACCATGATTAGCTGTTATCTCTTTTTGGTATGGATTTAAGTTTACGTAAATTGACACAGTGAAAATTTTTATGGTATCATTGCAATTCAACTGGATATAGCAGCTGTTATTCATTTACCAGGCTATCATATCAGACAGGTCAACTTAACCTTATTTTTTCCTTCCCGTTGATTCCCCCCGACAATCAAGCTATACTTCTTTCTAACAAGTGGCTGAGTGTTAAAACTTGTTGCTCCCAAACGTATACGCAGGTATACGTGGCCGGACGAGTAATATAGGATTGTAAGTCCAAATATCGTACCCACAAGGACTTGTGATTAACTTCAACTAAATTAAACTTAACAATTAATTTATTTAAGCAATTTTCAAAGTGTGATTATTTAACTAAAACTTAAAATAAGTGGTTACCTTGCAAGTGAAGCTCGCCAGCTTCCTTTTAATTCTGTTCTTTTCTTCCAATTTCATCTCTCGTTAATCCTAAGCCATCCAAACATAGTAATTTAGTATAAATCAATATTTAATATAAGTTAGGCATCTTTAAAGTAAAATATCACCAAAAAGCAGTTAAAATATCAACCAAACCAACAATGAAGCTGTACTTCCTTCCCGTTGATTCCCCCGACTTATTTTTTCCTTCCTGTTGATTCCCCCGACAATCAAGCTGTACTTCCTTCTGACAAGTGGCTGAGTATTAAAACTTATTGCTCCCAAACGCACACGCAAGTATACGTGGTCGTACAATTAATATATGATTGTAAGTCCAGATATCGTACCCACATAGATTTATGATTAACTTAAACTAAATTAAACTTAACAATTAGTTTTATTCAAGCGATTTTCAAAGTGTGATTATTTAACTAAAACTTAAAATAAGTGGTTACCTTGCAAGTGAAGCTCGCCAGCTTCCTTTTAATTCTGTTCTTTTCTTCCAATTTCATCTCTCGTTAATCCTAAGCCATCCAAACATAAATAATTTAGTATAAATCAATAATTAATATAAGTTGGGCATCTTTAAAGTAAAATAACTCCAAAAAACAGTTAAAATATGAACCAAACCAACAATCAAGCTGTACTTCCTTCCCGTTGATTCCCCTACTTATTTTTTCCTTCCCGTTGATTCCCCCGACAATCAAGCTGTACTTCCTTCTAGCATGTGGCTGAGTGTTAAAACTTGTTGCTCCCAAACGCACACTCGAGTATACGTGATCGTACAAGTAATATATGATTGTAAGTCCAAATATCGTACCCACATGAATTTGTAATTAACTTCAACTAAATTAAACTTAATAATTAATTTATTCAAGCGATTTTCAAAGTGTGATTATTTAACTAAAACTTAAAATAAGTGGTTACCTTGCAAGTGAAGCTCGCCAGCTTCCTTTTAATTCTGTTATTTTCTTCCAATTTCATCTCTCGTTAATTCTAAGCCATCCAAACATAAATAATTTAGTATAAATCAATCTATTAATATAAGTTGGCATTTTAAAAGTAAAATATCACCAAAAAATAGTTAAAATATGAGAAAAGTAACATTAAAACATAAATAAATATGTCCAACATCAGGAGGTTATTCGATTCCGCCTCTTAGAAAGAAAAGAACTTAAATAAAAATACTTAATAGCATGACGATACTTTTGTATATAACTTCTACCCTGAGCACACACAATGGAACCGTAGACAGTCAAGTAAAATCCAGTCCACGAACTAACTTGTTTTATGGACAACATCATTGTGGTAAAGGTCGTAATGCTAGATGTAGAAACTCAATACTTTTTACCCGTAAAACGATACAACTGAATTTTTTTACGTGGTTTATAGACAAGCAAACTGATTTGATAAAAATATGATAAATGAATTAAATAAAATGCAAGACTTAGCGCTAAAATTGAGATAAATAGCAGATAGCCTGGTTCCGGGAGCAAGACTTCCGAAGGCAGCAATAAGAATAATGAAAGTATTATTTAGCTTGGGAATAGTATGCAACATAAGTTTGTCAGAATTTTCGTGTGTTAGAATGTTTGTTAAAATCACTATTTATAGCTATACCTAGGGAATAAAGTCCTAGGATCAAGTCCCTCTTTAATGACAATAATGGGGGCCATTGATGAATATGTAACGACATGCTATGAATATCAAAATTCTCTGTAACAGCTTCGTATTTAATACTTAGGAATATTCTTTATTAAATGTCATCTGGTGATAAATATTCGTTTGCTCCCGTTGATTATGTTCCCTTCGAAATTTACCCGGTGCAAACTGAAGCTGTTATCCTCGGTCTTGGTTCCCACTCGCTTCATCTTCCATCTGCCTCCAATTCCATGTGTCACGCTGTCATTTGAGCATTTAATATAAACCGATTTTACCCTATACAGATAGTCCCCCTACTTTTTGCTGGCACATCTTTGTGTTACCGGGAAGTTGGTGAAGATTCTTTTCTTGGCGGAAAGTTTCTTAAACATTTCTAAAAAGTTTTTGATGCTTAATAAGATATGTTTAATACCCCTGACACGTGTTACTCCACGATTTAATAATATTTTTGACGGTTCTCGAGGTAATTATGGCCACAATTTTAGCCGCCTATATCTTTACTTATACGTCTCATTCTACCTCTTTCACTTCTAACAACTTCATAAACTCTCCCAACTTCTTTGGTTTTAACTTCCTTCTTCTTTCATCTCCCTTTGATCTTCTTCTAAAAAACTCTTATCACCTTCTTATCATTATGTCTTCTTATACTAACTCTTCTAAGAACTTTGATCTTCTCTTCGTTGGGGTCCCGAAGAGGAGCAAAGACAAAGAGGTTGATGTCAATGCTGATCCTCCCACGGTGAGCACCATCATCCCTATACATCTCAATACTGCCAAGGATTTTGATGAGAAGTTCCCCACTTCAATCCCCCGAACTTGGGCTGTTGGTAAATATCCCTCGTCTATTCGCCCTTTCAGTATTCCTGTTGTGAAGGGAGACTATGACTGCCATGCCCTAAACATCATTGCTCCTGATCTGGTGGAGCGGTAACCTTCGCCAAGAATGGTTTCTTGTATGTTTACACATACCCCTTCACTTTGGGTCTATTTTCTTTCAGCGGGGGACTTGACCTCGTGGTTTGGAATTGTGCCACCGGTACCAGGTTTGCTTGGCTCAGGTGGGCCCTTCGTTGTGGCGAACAGTGGCCTATCTGCGACGATTGTTCCTAGAAATTAAAGAGCCCCTCACCCTAGCTTATACGATGAACCTTTACTTAACCAAAATCTTCTGTAGGGGAGTAATTAACTTTGGTAAGCGTGGCCACCATGCTTTGCTTACAAGCATGGATGATGACAATGACCATGGATAGATGGAGCGGTTTGTCGTCATTGCTACCAAGGACATTATCCCGGCCGTAACTCCATCCTTTCACCAATCCTGAAATCGTTCACGTAAGTTCAAAGTTTATCTCTTTCTCTGAAAATAGGCTATTTCATGTCATTGTTAACCCTTCTTCTTTCATTATTTCAGCAACTCGGTGGACACCACCAAGGGTTGAAGGCCTGGACCGGTGGTTTCAGAAGATTCTGGACATTACTCCTCCAAATACTCAACGGTGGAAGGAATTGGCCCCCAAATACGGGTGGAGGGCCAAGAATCATGGTAAACAAACTCTTCCTTTATTCCATCTTTCTACATGAGTAAACCTGCTAACACTACCTCCTTGTTTGAGTCAGGTCTCCCGTAGGGTTCTGTTTCCGTCCCTGAGGAGGATGTTTTGGTCGATCCCGCAGAGGCTGCAAGGTTATTGAAGGAGGCTCTCACCTTGATTGGTTCCCTCGGTCCTGCTTCCAGTGCAAGTGCTTCTTCTCGGAGTCCCCGGCCGGAGAACAAACAACCAGAAAGGCGAAGTTCTTCCTCGGCCGAGGGTAAAAAGAAGAAAGTGAAGAAAACGATGCCCGAGCTAGCCACATCCACTATGGTTATTGACGATGATGGGGAAGCCAGTGATGAAGAGGCTTCCCTCCAAAGGAGACAATGATCTTCATCAACTCAACTGAATGCTCAATCTGGAGAGCTTATAACCCCAATCGCGGATGATGTTCAAGCGCTCTGGGAGAATTCGACTTGGTGGAAAATGCTGATTCTCCCTTTCCAGTCCCAGTTACTACTTCCAGTGCTACAAGGTCGAGTACCGGGCCTCTTCTGCCTTCGGTTGGTGAGCAGCCAACAAATATCGCTGCTTGTGCCACAACTGCTTCTCACCCTACAACACCATCAACTTCATCTCCCTCTACTCTAGCTATACTTTCTTCACCAACAACTGTTACATCTCCTCCCCTGGCCACAGACACCCGAGAGGAAGATGCCCCTCCTCCCCAGTCCCCTGTCCATGGGAATTTGGGGTACAACTATTTACCCCCTTTGCAGATCTCCAAGGGAGGAGAAGTGTCTCTCTCTCTGTTTCCAAGGAGTCCGGCGGAGCTTGCCAATTATCTGAGGCCACTGGCTTCAGAGAAAAATAAAAAGAAAATACACTCTCTTTCGGGGGAGTGTATGATAAATAACGCCATGCACAATGCAACAGCGGTACTGTACTTGTCCTTTTTACTGCTTGTTTTTCTTTGTCTGTTACAACAGGGTTTTTGGCTTCGATATTTTCTTTACAGGCCAACTTCCTCGCTTCCGAGGGCCTTCAGAAATTGATCCTTGAAAAATAAGGACTCAAGTCCGAACGGGATCAACTGTTGGCCGATAGGAATCAACTTGCCACGTGCCTCCCGGTATTAGAAGCGAACGCCGCCGAAGTGAGTGATCTTGAGGCCCAGCTACAGCTTAGCGAGCATGAGGTAGTGGCCCTTAGTCAAGAAGCTTCTCAATTAAATATTCAATTCCAAGAAGCTAAGGCTAAGTGGTCTAAAGTTCAATATGTCGTGCTTGCTGCTACCGAACGCGAGTCTGCTTCCATTGAGTGAGTGACTAACTTGGAGGCAGTCTTGAATTCCAAAGCTGAAGAGGCTGCTGCTGTAAAGGCGAAGCGTGCCCAGATGGAGGATAGGTATAAGAAGATCATGGATCACAATAAGGTTCGTATAACCATAATCTGCGATCTCGATCTTAGCCTTAATGCCATGAGATCCGAGTGGGATGGCCTTTTGACCAAGGTTGATAGGCTAAAAACAAAAATTTAGCACCAAAGGGATTCCCTCATTATTGAAAAGACACATTATATGTACCACATCAGGAGAGAAACCTTGGAAGAGGCCAAAACAGGTGTTATTAATATCGACGATGGGATCGCCAAGGCCCGAACGCTGGAGTTAACTGCTCGAGAACACCTCCCGACTCAGCCTGATGCCACCAATTCTTCTAGTTCTGGTTCCTAGTCCTTAGGAACCGAGGAGGAACTTGAAGAGGATGATGATGAGGTCCAAGATCCTGCGCTGACGGCAGATCCGCCTACTTCTCCCGGGAGCGTAGATGCTTGTTTTCCTTTTGTATTTTTGTACTTGTGCTGCTTGGTACATTTAATAAATAAAGGTTCTTTTTGTTTAAGCACTGCACAAAATTTATTCTTTTTGCGTCAAATTAGGCAAGGCTTCAAGTGTATTTTTCCCTGATAGCATTTGGGTTACGGGAAAAAACTCTTTCGGAACCAACCCTTTACTATGAGGGTTTCATAAGTGAGGGCCCTCTTATGTTTACGGTGCTCTTGAAGAGGACGTCCCCTGTTCATTCCGGCACTAGCATTTGAAGTACTTAGTTAACTTTCAAATGATAAAATTAATTCATAGTTTGGACAAGAAACAAGATAAAAATAAAAGGACTTAATTTTATTCATTTTATCTTCAAAAGTACATAAGCAGTCGAGTGCTGAAAGAAAAGAAATTGCTAATACATGTGGCTATTCTGTACAACTTGTTTCTACGGGGCTAGCTATGCAGTCCCCATCCCGATGAGACATTATTTCTCCTGGGTCTCGCAGTCCCAATTTTTGTGGCAATCACATTGCCGTATCCTTATACTATTCCCCCCAGTTTTCGAATGCGAATTGAAACACTGGAAGTCTTGCTCCTTTGAAGGAAAAATACTAGTGAATGGTTGGATAATATTTGGTTTGATAGCAAGCTTCGTTTTCCGTTAGGAACTTTGCTATCGAGCCAAAGATTATCTAACCACCCCCTAGTGGCTTGTAGGAAAAATACTTGTGAACGGTTGAATAGCCTTTGGTCCGTTGGCAAGTTTTGCTTCCCATTAGGAATTTTCCACCGAGCCAAAGACTATTTAACCATCCTGCAGTGGCTTGTTGTTTCAATGCCTTGTCATTTAAAGGTCTTATCTCTGCTAATGATGTTTCCTTCGTAGTATGCTTTCCGTCGCTTCCTCATGAAAAACCTTGCTAGAAAAACCCAATTGGGATAGAAACTGGGCGAAGGGAAAAATAGTATAGCACATACTTTCAGTACAAGCGGTGCCCATCAACAATAATACCTTTTGAGGTGAGTTTTCCAGTTGCTCGGCAATTTGACTCCGTATTGGTTCTCTAATTTATATGACCCTTTCCCGGTGATAGCTTAAACACTATAAGGGCCTTCCTACGTCGGACCCAGCTTTCCCGCGTTGAGCTCCCAGGTGTTTAGAGTTACTTTTCTCAAAACCAAGTCTCCTACTTTGAAATAACAGAGATTATCCCTCCAGTTATAGTACCTTTACATTCTTTGTTTTTGGGCCACCATCCTTATGTGTGCCAAGTCCCTACGTTCGTCAAGCAGCTCCAGTCTGACCAGCAATGCCTCATTATTTGCTTCTTCTTCCGCCCAAAAGTACGGTAAGGTCGGTTCTCCTACTTTTACCGGGATCAGAGCTTCTGCACCGTATATGAGAGAGAAAGGCGTCTCTCCCGTGCTCGACTTGGCCATCATCCGGTATGCCCACAACACTCCCAATAACTCTTTAGGCCACTTGCCTTTGGCTGCTTCCAACCTCTTTTTGAGGTTTTGAATAATCACCTTATTAGTAGATTCCGCCAGCTCGGATGCTCGGATGGTATGGCGAAGATGTGATTGTTTTAATTTTCAGGTCTTCAAGAAATTTTGTGACCTTGGAGGCTATGAACTGTGGCCCGTTGTCACAAGCAATTTCTTTCGATATTCCGAACTGGCAAATTATGTTTTCCCATAGAAAATCGACCACTTCGCGCTCACTGATTTTTTTGGTAAGGACCTGCTTAAACCCATTTAGTAAATTAATCAGTCAAAATTAGAAGAAACCTTACCTTCCTGGGACCCGATGGCAACGACCCGACTATATCTGTTACGACTCAATTTTCACTATAAGTCGTGATGACGCCCAACGTCGCTGCTAGGCAAGCCAACGGTGAACTACCCATTTAATTTCTCATTTTAGTATTTTTTTTAAAAAAATCTTTGATTTTTATTTAATAAGGAAACATAGTAAGTGAGCATAGTAATGTAAAGTATAAACTAAACGGGAAAGTAAGATAGTGAATTAAATAATCAAAACCCATGAGTGTCTACTAGAATTCCCAAAATTCGGTATTACAAGTGCATGAGCGTCTACTAAGGAGTGCCATAATAATAATACAACATATGTCTGGAATATACAATAGACAGAACAAAGTAAATAAATAAGATGTAGATTCTGTGGGCTGCGACACGTAGCATGAAATGCAGCTCACCATAAAGTCCCCTCACTAGCTATGCCTACGCGGCAAGATGACCATCAAATGAACCTATCAGATCCTGCACATTTAGTGGAGAAGTGTAGTATGAGTATGTAAATCAACGCATACCCAATAATTATCTAAACTAACCCCGGAGAAGTGGTGACAAGGGGTCGACATCGATACTTACTGATAGTCCAATGAATAAAATGCAGGAATCATAAATAGGCATAAAATACAACAGGATCGATAGAATAAGGAACAATAGATAACAAAATCTGCTAACAACAATTATCAGTTAAAATGTCCCCAAGGGCCACATTCTATCTCACCAAATATGAACCCTCAATTAGATATCCAATCTCAGGTCATGAAGAAAGTATTACGTAATTCCAAAGTTTAATTGAGAGGGTAATCTCGTGGGTATTCGGACTCTTAGCAATTTTTACGCACGAATTATGCAGAGGTCATTCGGACCAATCCATATAGTCGTGTATATTCACTGCCGAGGTCGTACGGCCCGATCCATGGATGCATCTCATATAAATACATATACTACTGAGGCGTTCGGCCCGATCCACAGGAGAGGAAGAAACTTATCGAATTGCGAGTCATATGCTTACAACACAGGTACATGAGCATAAAGTAAACATGACTTTTACCGTTTACCAAATATCTCGCCAAACAACTCCAGGTGATAAAGCTCGGCCAAATCTATTCCCAAATCAATTTCAATTATAAATTCACTTAATTAAGCTAGCAAAATGAGTTCAAATAATTCAAATATTACATGATAAAGTCCTAAGTCTACACGAACATAAACATGCTTTAGCTACGTACGGACTCTCGTCACCTCGTACGTGCGTAGCACCTATAACTAGAGCACACAAAAATCGTAATACCTACGGGGTATTTTCCCTCTCACAAAGTTAGACATGAGACTTACCTTGCTCCGAAGTTTTAATAACTGACTCCAATGCCTCTTTAACTCCTCAATACAAAGCCCAACGATCCGAAACTAGTCAAACAACATGCAAATCAATAAAAATATACTCCAACACTCATAATTAATTAATTTATAACAATTTCCAACTCCGCTCGAAAAGTCAACAAAGTAAACCCTCGGGCCCACGTGCTCGGATTCCAAAAATTCTTGAAGATAATCATTACCCATAACATCACAAATTCAAATATAATTTATTCCTAATTCCATGTCCAATTTCGGGATAAAAATCTAAAATTACCATTTTTAGGTTTTCTTCCAAAAATTCCATAATTTCTATCAAATTCTATGTTAAAATCTATATATAATCCAAGTATTTAACTCACAACAAGTGGGAATCACTTACCTTTCAATAGATGATGAAAATCTCCCCTCCAATAGCTCCCAAAGTTGGCCAACCCAAGTGAAACATAGGAGAAATGAGCTAAGTCCCGAATTAAATCCATGTTTTGCCCAGGTCCTCCCTCTTTGCGATCGCGGATAGTCCATCGCGATTGCGAAGGCTAAACCAAACTCGCCCAGAAATCTCACTATGCGAATGTGAGGCAGGTGACGCGATCGCGAAGCACACCCCGCCAAACAATCGCGAACGCGATCTCGTCTCCGCGAACGCATAGACCAAACTTGCTAGCCCCCCATCCACTCCTTCCACGATCGCGAACTTACCCACGCAACCGCGAAGAGCTAGCCTCCAAACCAGGCCACCATGCCAATGCTTCGCGTTCGCGAACGCGATGAACCATCTGCACAACGAGCCACAATACACAATCGTGAATAACAACTTCACCGAGCTCCCTACCAACACTACGCGGTCGCGAGCCTATTTACGTGATCGCGAAGAACTCCCCCGACACTAGAAACCAGCAATCACAAAACAAAGGAAAATGATCTGAAGCCATCTTGAAACACACCCGAGGCCCCCAGGACCCTGTCTAATCACACCACAGGTCCCAAAACATAACATGATCCTGCTTGAGGCCTCAAATCACACCAAAAAAACATCAAAACTAAGAATCGCTGATCGAAACCATTCTTTAAACTTTTAAACTTTTTAAGCTTCGACGAATGTGTCTGAATTACACTTAAACATTCCGGAATGATGCCAAACTTTACGTACAAGTCACAAATCACGATACGAACCTATTCCAAGGCTCGGAATACCAAATGGACATCCATTACATCAAAGTCCACTTCAATTCAAACTTATGAAATGCTAAAACCTTCAAAATGCTAACTTTCCACAATAAGCGCCGAAATGCGTCGGGCCACCCGATAATCAATCTGAACACACGCCCAAGTCCAAAATCATCATACGAACCTATTGGAACCTTCAAATCCCAATTATGAGGTCGTTTACTCAAAAGTCAAATCTTGGTCAACTCTTCTAACTTAAAGCTTCCGAATTGAGGACTTTCCTTCCGAATCAACTCCAAACTTCTCGAAATTCAATTCCGATCACATGTACAAGTCATAAAACATGAAGTGAAGCTACTCAAGGCCTCAAACCGCCGAACGAAGCACTAGAGCTCAAAACGATCGATCGGGTCGTTACATTCTCCCCCACTTAAACATACGTTTGTCCTCGAACGTGCCAAGAACTGTTCTGAAGTTGCCCAAAATCGCTGTTTAACACCTCGTGCACCTAGCCGTGCCACCAAAGCCTATGTGAACACATTAGCTCGAGCCATACTAAATATCCTTCCTTTTACCTTAGCCCACAAGCCTTAGGACCAAATTCCAACATCCGGAATTCTCTACGAGACCTGATTCTAACATACGAATCACCGTATCAATCCCAACCCGCTGCACCAAGTATGATCATGCGCCCATGCTGAAACCACACCATGCACCGCATAATTAGTATGCCCATAATAACATCCTCCAACGGTAAAAGCTGCAAATTCACTCACCTGATGCTTGTATTATACCTGATAATGCGCATAAGCCCTGATCCAACCCTCGCGATACTGCAACGATGAGAGCCATAGAAGCTTATAGCCGCCTACCAAATCAATAATTCATGGAGTTCCTCCGCTTGACAAGAACCACTGCTTTGTTCTGAACTGACTAGTGACATTTTCTCTTGAATATACCTTACACAAATCCGATTACACTGATCTCAGGTCCAATAATCTCGTCTCACCCAGTACAAGCTGCTCGGGCAATAAGCTACTTTAAACATCGTCTAAAATCTCATATGACGCCATCAATGCGCCAACAAGCTACAACTCGGATATGACCCCTAAGGAAGAACGAACTCTGGCAAAGAACTACCCAACCCGCATAATGAATAAAATGGCCAAACAGATTCTATGAACCTATCTCAGAGATGAGAAACAAGGCACACAAAATAAGTATAAAGAACAGTATTCAACATCTCACTGCTGCGGCGCGTAACCCTATCCACATATGATACCGTTGCGGCATGCAACCTGATCCAAACATAATACCCGTGGCGGCGTGACACCCGATCCATACATAACAATCAATAAGGAAGTACCTACAGAGCCAAACTGCTCATACTCATGAAATGCCCGAATATCGACCACAAGCACGTCAGATCACAACCCATGCGCGGATAATCAAGCCGCCTCACAACACGTATGGCATGAAGATTAGCACCTTAAATAGACAACGGTATGAATATTATCCACTACACCCGAAGAATCATCCATAAGTAATGCTATGCTGAAGGAACACATCCGACCTGATGTAGAGCATACATTTACATTAGATCTACCAACGAACCTCAAGCCGATTCCGATCATTCCATACTGGCCAATAACCTTTCAAAGATCCACAGTGACCCTATTCATGACACATACGAGTAGTCACCCAATCTGGAACAAATTTCTACAGTCTGCAACCAAAGAAATAGAGCGCCTCTCAGACATAAACTCTCCAATCAATGACAGTACCAAAATCTTCATACCCAATTTAAGTCTCTAACAATCAAATGACTAACACGTCACACTTATACGATCTTCCTGTGGGATATATTCCCACAACATTCCATGCCAAGTAGCAAAATCTGAACATCAATGGCCATCAACCATGCTATTTCTGTAATGCCGACAAAGAATCCACAAACTAATGCATAATGCCTCTTCCACAGAACACAGTCCTCAGGCAATATTAAGATAATGCCAGCTTACTCTTAACATCTGAATTCTCCCCCCTGCTCCTCCGATCTCGTGACATTCTTATCAAAGCCGAACCGCAACCTTGATCCTCAACTTCAAATTTCCGTACCACTCAGTACACCTATCATGTTGCTACGCAAGAGTATAAGAATTTCATCAGAACCCCTAAACCACCAATAGCACAAACACTTCATTAGCTAGTACCCCTTTCGCTCAACTCATTTAAGAAGAACAATTGCAACATGCAACCGAATTCCCATAATCGCAGAAAATGTAAATCTCAAGTCGTAGTCTAAACCGCCATAACTCTTCCGGGATCTATTTACACATAACAAGGCCATCCGAATCAAATACCTCCAAATCACCCAAATTACGGTGGCTATCAAGCCCGCACGTACAACCACGAATCCCCTGTATAGCTTGGCACACCGGAGGAACTGATCATTTTCACAACCATGCTGATTCAAATCATTACTAACTGACTCAACTTCTTCCAATTTACTCTTGGCTTGCCTTTGGGATAACAATCCTATTCAAACACATAACGGATCTCAAACAACACTTATCCCCAATGACCCAAATCATGCGACCATATCATCTCGATACCCATAAGCCATCATACCCTCTTCGTGCATTCAATAGTATCTCCAGCTAATACACCCATTTTGGAAGACCTTCTGCGAATCCGAAGCTGTTCCTATAACACTGCACCGTAGACCCGATAATAACATAGAAATTTCCCAAATATTCTTCACACTCTGCTGCAAAACCTAGTCCTCAGCCACATAACAAACCCAAAATCCTTAGACATCTTTAATTCTTGAACCCACTAGAACCATTGTTGAGAGTCACCCACTCTAACCTGGTCCCGATTATATAACCAACCACTAGTGCTCTGCTAACATATGAATACTCCCAATGAAGCAATTAGATGAATTCTTTTTCCTTGCACATCACATCCACAAGAAGCATAAATTCTATGTCATCCCCAACATCGGCACATGAATCGATAAGATAAAATGTAGCACATTTACATCAAATTCCTTGCCCAAAATACCCTTGATGTTTTCTTTTCTTGGTCATAACTAATCTACCAATATACCAATAACCCATACTGCCAAGTCACATAACCACATGACCCTATCATAGATTGTGGGCTCCCCTACTCAGCTTTAAGCTACAATCACAAAAATCCATAAATCACAATAACTCCTTCTCGGTTACCATGATTTCGCACCATCACTCCATTGAATTTCTCAAAATCTCTTGTTAAACTTTGTGTAACATAACTCGAATTATCATCTCCAAACACACACTCGACCTCTTGATTGCTACACCCTCTTCTTCAAGTGATCCCAACTCACATCGTAGTACCTTCTTCATGTTGGATAGAAAATAAAGTTCTTCGGAGGACCTTTGCTAGGAATCACGCAACTCCTAACACCTCACAGGAGATAGCCCACTTGTGTAATCCCATATCGACATCTTCCAACAACATTGCCCTGACTACAGCCATTACAAAATCAGTTAATCATCCTGAAGCCATGCTCGCCCACCAGTCGAAAGTGACCGCTCATTCCCATCAACATCAAATGAAGGTTCAGTGATGCATCCAAAACTCGAAGTCATATTACATCCCAAGCAAACTCTTTCCGTCATATTCAAACTTCTGAAGCACAAAGCCACCATCTCAAACAAAATACACGGACTTAGACCCTTGTTCACCATGACCATAATCACGCTAAGCTTTCTGGAAGCATGTGGCCATCCTACCACAAAATCCATGCGATACGCTAACATTCCCACTCAGAGTTAACCATCTTTCAAAGCGAACTACTTGATCTCTAGAAATTTAACCTCTGCGAGACATCTCCCACCACGTCCTTCCTCATCCTTCGCTACCCAAATACTGCCTCCAATCATGATCCATCTCTGTAGAACCCGAACTAATAAATTGCTACCAATTATAAGCCCCCTTGAAGATCATCTTTCTCGAGCCATCAAAATTAGAAATACTGATTTGACTTTGAAATCGTCATACACCGCCATCTCTGATAACCGCTGCTTAGGCACCATTTCACAACACCCTTCCCTGAAGGCGAATCAAAGAAGACCATAACACCGACGAGCTTTGATGCATTCCAACAAGGACTATGACACCACACCACAATGAGAATTCCACCACGCTCGAAAATAACAAGTCTCGCTACTCCGTCAACCAAGGCCTGAACACCCATAGTCGGATTGCCTTTCCGCGGGCATTAAATACCGAACCTCTAAACCGTGAATCGAGTAATCCTCCTTTCGAGTCATTCACTGCCGCGACACATAAATAAGCACCTACTATTCACACCAATACTGCACGATAACAATGCATGAACCTCATAATACAGTGTGCATAACATCGAAACTGTAGGCAACACTAGCACTGGGCGAAAACGACAGAGCGCACTTCCACAAGGCGATGATAATAGCTCACTCGAATACGTAGGGAGAAACATCATGCACCACATGCAGTACCATTACAACTCCTCGATGCCCAATTGATAACAAGTGCTCGACATTGTATAGGAATGAGTAGGAAGGAAATGAAGGCATAAGATTTAATGGAATCAAATCGCACGACGAGGAATCAAGAAGGGAAGTGCTCCTAACAACCCTGTAGCCTCTTGAAGATAAGTACAGACGTTTCCATGCCGTTCCGCAATACTCTACTAGACTTGCTCATGTGATTTATAAGTCACTGTCCAAATTCCACCTAATTGTGATGGCACCTAACCCAACCTGCTAGGTAAGCCAAATAACAGATAACATAATTCAGACCTACTGCGAGAAATAATGATAATATAACTGAAATTTTATACATAAATCCCAAGGATTTGTTGTACAAATCATGAGCTTCTAAGATTTAGAATGTTCGTCTGTAAGTTAGAACACAATGTGCCTTCTGAAATAAGCACCATTCTCAGGCAATACCAAGTAGTAATAACGTTCATCTAAACATCTGAAACTATCCATATTGTTCAAGAATTCATGACCTTCCCTTTAAAACTGAACCGTGACCTTGCACATACAAATCTCAATCCCACACAACACACTGTATCTATCATGCCATCATATGAAAAGTACGAGAATCTCGTAATCAACTTTGAGTCATCAGTAGAATACATACCCGATTTATCAGAAACCTTCCATTTGATCCCATTAAGGAGAAAATCACAGTACGCAACATGCTCCTCACACCAGTAGGAAATATCCATCTCAAACCGTGGTAGAAACCATTGAGAACTTTTCAAAACCCATTTTCACATAACCAAGCCATCAAAACTGAATCTCTCTAACTCAACCAAGTCACGCAGGTCACCAAACCCATGAGTATTGCCACAAAACACCTGTAGAGACTCACCACAACATAATTACCCAAAGAACCGATCAAATCCATTACCGTGCTGATCCAACCTACTACCAAGCTATCCTATTTCTTCGAGTTCCTTCCGAATTACCCTCAGGTTGACACTTCTCCCTGCCAGAACACCACGATCTTTACCCAAAGCTCACCACAAGAGATCCTAGCATAAAACCTCACCGCCATAAGGCCCATAAGCTTCTGTATTCCCTCTTAAGTACCCCAAAAGTACCATAACCGAGACACTCACTCTGAAGAGACCTTCTGTGAATCTAAATTTGTTTCCTTCACCTTCCTGATACTGAAATATAAAATCCATAATGATTTAGAAATACCGCGAGTCTCGACACCATCCATTGTAAATCTTAGATTCTAGCCATATACAAATCCAAAAAATTCTCAATTGCTACATATGAATCTTGAATCCATTAGAACCTTCTCGAGAGTCATCCACTCTGCTCAAATCTCAATTGCACCACCCAAACATGCCAAACGACCTGTGCCCCATTAGCATGACAACACCCAAAGAAGTAATCCATACATCTAAGCAGCCGAGTAAATTCCTACTCTATATGCACTACATCCTTCACGAATAATAATTCAAATCATTCCATGATCTCCATATACCCATAAAGTGTAATATAACCCATATCCCAAAACTTCCTTGCTTAAGTCATCCTAAAAGTCAATATCTGCAAGTCATAACCGATCCACACCTTTGCTTCAGACCGAAACCAAAACAACATGTAACCATGCAATCAAATCATCGACAGAAGACTTCCCCACTTGGCTCAAAGCCATAGAATAAAACATCTGATAACTCACCATCCCCATACTCTATTGCTGTGATTATCCCGCAGTGAGATTCAACTAAATCCTTCCCAAGCTCCTGCAATACAACCCATAAATTACCTCAAATCATCTACCAAGCCCGCATTCATCCTCGTGATAGTCAGGTCAACTTTCTCAACCAATCCAAACTCAAAATTGCAACACATATAACCCACTGGTAGAAAAGAAACCCTCCACATAATATCATAAGGGTCACATATCCGTAGATTATCACGTATGAGATAACCCACCTGCTTAGCCTCAAATTGGCATCTCTCTATACCATTTCACAGCCACAACTATTATGCAATCACTTAATCTTCCTGAGTCTGAATTCATCAACAAGACATGAAAATCTACTTCATACCACAAATGAAATAACACGAAAGAATCTCTCAAAAACCTTCATAACTCCAGACCGTATAACATATCCACAAAAATCGAGCACCCAATGGTCTTTTTCACATCTCAAGCAAACTCTTCTCGTCATATTCAAACCATCCAAACACATCTTGCAGTCACATCATACTCATCATATAGCCATCCAACCACTCACCGAGCCACCGGTCTTACTCATAGGGACACCACTGGACAAAGAAGTCCAAAATCATATGTTCACACAACTAAAACTACCGAGCCTAAGTTGCGGTCCAACCCGAGCCTCAAGTCCTCCAGACTGGCCCATCACCAAAATACAAAAAACATATCTCGTAACTCATCCATGGAATTCCACAAGCCGTCGATGTACAGATGATACCGAGCTCTCATATACGCATATGAGTGAGTGGAAGAAATTCAAAGAGATATGCTTCAAGCTGAATCAATGTCACACGATAAGGGAAGAAAGATGAGAAGTTTATCCTAAATGCCTTGTAACCTCTCGAAGATAGGAATAGACATCATCATACCGATTCGCAAGACTCTACTAGACACTTGCTCATGGCTCGTAGAACCTATGAACCTAGAGCTCTGATACCAACTTGTCATGACCAAAATCCAACTAGTCGTGATGGCACTTAACCCAACCCGCTAGGTAATCCAATTAGCAATAATCCTACTCAAATGAGATCTACTGAGAGAAATAATGATAATATAACTAAACTTTTATATAAAAATCCTAAGGATTGGTAGTACGAATCATGAGCTTTTAAGATTTAGAGTTTACAAAGCTAGTATAAAATAAATACATCATCTGTTTCAAATGTACATAAATAGATTTTTATAAATCTAAAGCTACCATAAATAAGAGGCAGCTACAACTGGAACACATGTACATCTTCAATGTCAGCTCCCACCATACACAACAACATCAGCTCCAAAATCTGTACGCAAGGCGCAGAAGTGTAGTATGAGTACAACCGACCCCATGTACTCAATAAGTAACAAACCTAACATTAGATTGAAAGCAGTGGTGGCTTGGACAATGTTTAGAGTCCAACACCAACAGCCAAGAACAACTCGTAACAATATAATGAAAACAGTACAAGTAATACTCAAAGATATGATGCTCAGCTCGTTCATAGTTACGGAAAATAGGCATGTTTTTCAACTATAACAGTAAAACCCAAATCTTTTACCAAAGTCATCAAAATGTGAGTATGTCAGAAAAATTGTGATTTTTCCCAAAACCTTTCAACAACAGATAAGATGCCCCATTATCAGATAACATGAGGAAAATATATCTCTATGCCTACATGTCAATGTGTATGAGAAGTCATAAATGTCACAATACTGCATAGTATGAGGAAATGCATCTCTATGTCTACATGCCAAGTATGCATGTCAAATGTAATGCACCACATTGATAAACTCATGTGCTCATGCTCTCGGAGTATTCAACATCACTCATCATGCTCAATTACTCAGCACCTCCAATCACTCAACACTCTCAATCACTCAGCACCTCCCAATCACTCAACACTCTCAATCACTCAGCACCTCCCAATCACTCAACACTCTCAATCACTCAGCACACTGCTGGTATGTCAGATTCTGGAGAGGCAACTCCTGCCCAAGAGCTAATATAAGCCAACATGACATGCTACGACATGCAGTACGATTCCATCATGAATCAATAAAGCCTACTACAGTGTGCAACCCGATATCATAAACATCACTCACAATCAGCCCTCGGTTCTAGTCTCTCGGGCTCACAAATCTCATGCTAATCAGGTCAAACAATGATACATGATTTAACAATAAATGATAATAGAGATTAAGATATGATATGCAAATGATGAATATGACTGAGTATGTCATTACAATTTAAGAAAATAACTCAACGGTTGAAATGACCTCAGTAGGTCCCAACATGATAAATATATAGCCTAAATATGGTTTCTAACATGGATCACAGTTCAATTACTCTAGCACGTAGAAATTTCATGGATAGAAACAAGATTAGGTAACTACATAGTACCACAAAATCAATCGAGTCATAATTCACATGGTGCACGCCCACACGCCCATCACCTAGCATGAGCGTCATCTTAACACCAAACACATAACACGTATATTCAGGGGATTATACCCTCAGCACCAAGTTTAGAAGTGTTACTTACCTCGAACAAGCTTAATCCAATACCGAGCAAGCCAAACAATACTCTAGAAATGTCATCCCATGCGTACCGACCTACGAACGACTCAAAACTAGCCGAAGCAACTCAAGAACATCAAATAATGCCAAATGAAACAAACCCAATCGATAAAGGTGGAATCTTTAATCAAAAGCCCAAAGTCAACCAAAAAGTCAAATCCGAACTCGCACCTCAGAACCCGATAAAACTTACAAAATATGAGAAACCATTTAATTACGAGTCCAACTATACTAGTTTCACTCAAATCCGATTCCGAATCAATGTTCAAAACTCAAAAATTCTCTTTATGAAATTTTAGACAAAAACTCCCAAATTTCACTTTGAAATCATCAATCAAATGCCAAAAATGAAAATGGATTTATGAAATATAACCAAAATTGAGTATAGAACACTTACTCCAACCCATGTGGTGAAAATCGCCCAAATCCGAGCTCCCAAACTCAAAATATGACCAAATGAACAAACCCTCGATATTATATGCTTCTACCCAGCTATTCTACCTCGTTTCTTATGTCAAGTGATCCCAAAACTCATGTTTTATGTCTCCAATAGATTCCTCATAAAATTCCAGTCAAGTTAGGCTTTTGAATCACTCCATTTGACCTTATAATGAAGGAGATATGTTGGTTTTAATATTTGAAAATAGTGTAGATTTTTAAATATGAATTCAGTGGCAATTGCGTAATTAATCTGAAAAATCGCAACCCAATCTTAATAAAATAACCATAAATTCTTCATACGATGTCAAAACTTGATGATTCCAGTTGCTATGATTCCATAATTACGATATGGATCTAATGATTCAATCAAAATAGAAATTGGAGATAATTTGCTTAATGTGATATCATTTATGCTTAAAGAAATAACGTCGAAACATTAAAAACGAGCGCAACACAACCCAAACCTATCTGAAACTCATCTGAGCCCCTCGGGACCCCGTCTGAACATACCAACAAGTCCCATAACATAACACATATTTACTTGAGGCCTCAAATCACGCATAACAATATTAAAATCATGAATAGCACCTCAAATTGAACTTAATGAACTTTTGAACTTTCAACTTTCAAAACTCGTGTCGAACCATATCTAATCAACTCGCAATAACCTAAAATTTTGTACACAAGTCCCAATTGACATAATGAAGCTATTCCAATTATTGAAACCATAATTTGGACTTGATATCATCAAAGTCAACTCCCAATCAAACTTTTGAACATTCCAAACCTTCAAATTGCCAACTTTCGTCAACTAGTGCCGAAACCTTCTAGAAATATTCAAATACAAATCCGGGAATATGCTGTAACACTTCATAAATCTGAATTAGTTGTGGATGCATTAAATAAGTATTAATGTGAATTCCTATCGGTGTGAGTATGGGTGGAAACCGTTGTTTTGGAATCAAGACCGATAGTGAGGTGCATAAAATTCGATAGAATCGACTATGTTTATGGGAGGCCATGAAAGCTCAAAGCCTTAGACACTGCAAAGCCATAAAAGCTCATAGCCATAGACAGTGCAAGGCACTGTCCAGGGCATTAACCTCAGCTACCCTGAAAATGCAAGGCACTGTCTAGGGCGTTAACCTTAGTGCCCTTGACAATGCAAGGCACTGTAGTTTTGGCGCCTCTGATGGTGCCTTGCACAATTATTTTGGCACCCCTGATGATGCCCTGTGCCGATGATGTTTATCCAAGCTACTTTTATTTTCTCCTTAAGTTTTGGTACGCGTATACTTATTTAAACCCTACCTCGTTCCCTACAACCCCAAACACGTACATTTACTATAGAAATGGGAGATCTCAAGAACCCAACTTCCCCAAGGTCCCTCTATCATCCAAGGTAAGTTCTAACGATGATTATAAGTTAATTTTAATTCTCCAACACCTTATTAACATGGGTAAGGCCTTCAAATCATAAGATATTAGATCGAGACACTATTGTTGAGAAAAGAAACCCTAGAACTCGAATTCAAGAGGATTGAACTTCAAAAAGGTAATGCTTCTACTCCCTAATAATTTATAACTATGAATTGATGAGTTTTTGGGAGAATAATAGATGGGTTTTATAAAGGGAATCAAATGAACTATGCTAGGGTTTTGGGTTGTTGACTTATGATAAACATTTGGGTGATGAGAAGTGGTGCTAGTTACATTTATTTGGGATTGTAGAATCACCTAGAAGTAACAGAATGAGAATTGGGTGAAGAAAACACCATTAATGAGGGCTATGAGACTTTACGCCTATAAGGTATTTGATAAAATTCCTAAGTTGCCAAAACGTGAGTCGTAGTGCTAATATTGGTTCTTCTTGATATATATTGCTATAGATTATCATTGAAAGAGGTGACAAACATTGTGATACGCTTAAAAAGTCTAGAATCAAGATATGTGAGGCTAACTATCTTTACGTTTGGGAATGTTTATGATTCTCACTACGTCCCATTTTTTATGACTGTTACGAGTTTCCTTAGAACGTAATTATATCTTAGTCCCATGAATAGTTGTAGAACTTCTATTATCTAGATGGCATAGTTTTATAATCGTTCAATATCCTATGAGTTTCAATTATGATAAATCAATTTATTATGAATACATGTCTCAGTCTAGTTCTCTTCAGTATTCTAGTATTATGTAACTCAGTATGGTTTAGTATTTTAGTATCATATATTGCAGTATGATTCTCAATTCCTAATTCAGAATTCCTGAATGTTGAACACCTGTATTTGGGCCTCAGGCCACAGTTGTTAAGCTTTTCTTGTTAAGCAATGTTGACTACAAATATGTTTCAGACTTGTATTAGTGTTTCCACACTTTTGATTTATATCATTCAGACTTTCAATATATTAGCATGTGTTAGTTTATTTTCCGCATTCATTATGTTATGATATCACATGTTGATTTAGCTAGCCATTTGGTTCGCTCAGTCACATGTAGTCAGGAACCGCGTGACGTTTTACGTCCAGGCCATGGTTCGGGGTATGACAAAGCTTGGTATTAGAGCCAGGTTCAAGTGTCCTAGGGAGTCTATGAACCCATGTCCAGTGGAGTTTCCTTTATCTGTGTGTGCTGGCTATGTATATAAATGGTTAACTACCAAGACATTCAGGATTGTCTCATTTCTTTCTATTCTAGATCGTGCCATGAAACTTAGAACAATAGGTAACCTTCTCTTCCTATCGAATTCCAGACGTATCGAATGCCTAAGCGACGGGCAGGAAAAACCCAAGGTACTAGAGAGGGTGATTTCCCATTGGGGTATCATTATGGAATACAGGTGGGTAACAAATGAGACTTGAGAGGATGTTGAAAGTGGGATCTAATGGATAATAGTACATATTAGAGCATTACCTCACCAGAAAGTACAAAAGCAGTTATCATATTTTATGGTTATCTGTTTACCTCAGATACCAGTTATACAGTCATTTAGTTAGCAGGTTTATGGTTATTGAGTATGCTAGTATTAGTTATTCAGTTACCAGATCTCCAATTTTTAGTGTATCCAAATTTTGGTGACTTGTGAGTATATAGTGATGCCTATGGGTGCTAAAAGAATATGTAAGTAACAATGATTATAACAAAATCTTAGCATGTTTTAGGTCTGGATTAAGACCCAAGACTCGCCAAATGGCGCGAGAAGTGATTTATCAGATGATGGTATACCCTGAAGGATAAGTTTGTGTATGGTAGCGTATCCGTATGTATTTTATCTCACAGAACAATATTATTTTATTTCTTGAAAATTGAGCCACAGGTTGGATGATGATAGTTTAGATGTTAGACCCCACAGTGTAACAAGTTAAGAATTTAACCGCAATGGGCATAGAATTGATCACTATAATTTTGGACAGAAAAGAGCCTAAGAGTAAAATAACTAGAAGTCAGAAACGTTTGTTATTACCAAAGATGTGTTTTTCTTACAAGTCATGCATATGACTAAGAATATATGATGTACGAAATATGAACCAAGAGCAACCGATATTGAATTTCAGGAATGATTTTAAGTTGTTCAGATTTATTCACATTAGGACTAGAAATTACAACATTAATAAGTTACTATAAGCAGCAACTATTATTGTGAGATAAAGGATATGACAGTCTCCCTTAGGTTATGTGACTAAGTTTTTACCCCTGAAGTTTATAGTCTGATATGATTTTGAAGTGTATAGAAAGTTTGGGGTTTGATATTCCAATTTCATTTAAGACAGATGAAATTTCCCTAAGTGTGATCCATGTACATAATTCAAAAAAGAGATAGTATGTAACCGTAGAATAGGGTTGGATGGTAAGGGTAGTTAGAAATAACCTTATGCTTTACTTTAGTTATTCAAAGAAGAACAAGAAAATATGATGCTAGCAGGTGGTTAGTAAAAGGATAGTAAGTAAGTTTTGAGTAGATACAACAAATTACCAATTTCAGCAGAGCTAGTAGAGGTACAATTTGATTTACTTAGCCAGGTTAACACTAGTGGGTAACAGTTTGAAACACTGAACGCGTTTTAGAACCCGAAGAGTTTAATTTAAACCCGAAGTACAGTGACAGCAGGAAAAAAATCATCTAGCAGTAAGAGAGCAAACTACAGAAGAATAGCCTTTAAGAATTATCGAAAAAGGGTCTCCTCAGGATTGACAATGTGAGCAGAGTTAAATTATTAAGATAGTGTATAATAGTTGTGAATACATTAGCTTTCCGTTTATGTAAGTAATTTAGTTTTTCCTAGTAAGAAAGATTGCTTAGAAGTATGTTGGAAAATGAGTCATTATTGACGTAAAGTCCGAAGAATTGCAAAAGATAAGGAATGTTGTTCGGATCACAGCAAAAAAGAATGATCTGCAAGTACAAGACCTTAACCTTTGGTCTAAGGGGGAGTTGTGAAAATCATCAGTAAGTCCAGTTGGAGATTTGAAACCCGAAAAGTTATCATGGATATGAAAAATGATATAATTACCACAAGGAATGTGCCTAGCGTATGTAAGAAACACGAAGTTAGTGGAATGATCATGAGACTTTAATCTTCGGTGAACTGGTCAAAGACTTAGCTCACATCAACACTATAAGTATTTTCAGGAAGTACCTTAAAAAGATAATCAAGTATGGGAAGTATAGATCATGATTGAGGCAGACAAGAGAACTACGGTGAAAGGAGTTCACTGCTTAGCCAAGGTAGGAGTTCAACTTTCGGACACCAAAGATAGTGGAGTTGTTGTCCAGAACAGGACTTGTTCCTCCTTAGTAGACGAAGTAAAGGAGAAACAAATTGATGATCCCTACTTGTAGAAATTGAAAGAGGGGATTCACAAGTTTAAGACGATGTCTTTTGAACAAGGGGGAGATAATGGTACTTTAAGGTACCAAGATGGATTGTGTATTCCAAACATAGATGGACTTAGAGAGGGAAGATCATGTTAGAGCCCATAATTCCAGGTATTCTATCCACCCAGGTTGCCCGAAGATGAATCATGCTCAAGGAGATTTATTGGTGGAACGACATGGAAAGGAACGTCGTAGACTTTGTGGCCAAGTGTCTGAATTTTCAGCAAGTGAAAGTCGAGTAGCAGAAAGCCTTGTGTTTTACCATAGAATACACATATCCTTTAGTGGAGATGGTAAATATGGACCTTATAATAGGATTATCTCGCTCATTTTGAAAGCATGATTTGTGTGGGCGAAGGTTTAGATCGCCAATTGGTTGGTTCGAAGTCGGCGAAGTGATGGTAGGCTATAATCTCGTATTTTAGTTGCCTATTGCACTCTAATTTACTGCACTTTAATTGAGTTTGATCTTTAATCACTAGTGTTTTGCACTAATTGTGTGTTTTATGCCTTGTAGGAGTGCTTGCGAGCTATGTAGATGTTTTGGAATGAATTCGAGCTATTCTAAATCTTTGAAGTTTGAGTAAAAGCCCAAGGATTAAGTTGGAGTCGTGTTCGGGGATCAACGAGCAATAGTACACTTAACAGGAGAAACAAATCGCGAGCAAGAGGTCACCCAGGTGCGCGATCATGCACTGGGCACGCAAGTAGAGCACTACACTGTCCAAAGTGCGCGATCATGCACGCGGCCACGCACGTCCAGTTTCGAAAGTTGTCATAGTTCGCGTAGGAAAAGGTGTTTTCGATTGGGACCGACCCTACTTGGTATATATACATGAAAAATGATATTTTCTGGACTTTTGACACATCTAAGACCTAAGGAGGCTAAGGAGGAGGTGGATAAGTTAAAGCACAAGGAATTCATCATTCAATCCTCACTCAAGACACGAGTTTGGACTGTTTTATATTTTTCTTTACTTTAAACATATTTGTGATGAATTACTCTATGTCTATAAAGTAGTTTTCTTTAGGGTTTGATGGATTTGGTGTATTGATATTTGTTTGCAGATTATAACTCTAATTATTATGTCATGAATCGTTTTGGATGGTTTAATAGTTGCATCTATATTCACATGTTCATGTAATCGAGAGATGCATAACTTAATGATATCTTTGCATTATTTTGTTGGTTGAATTCATTAATTCCTCTTAGTAATCGAAAGAGGCTAGTTGAATTGTTGATTAAACCTAGTTAGGAGGATAATCGAAAGAGGTTCTCCTAAATACCAATCCACTACGAAGTCGTGCATATCTTCAACGAGCTTAAATTGGTTCATATTGTGAGGTTGAGACTTAATCGAGAGAGGGGTTTGGACTAAATGCTTGAACTAATAATTGAGTGAATTCGAGAGACTCACTTGAATATTAGAAGTCAATTATTAGAGTTACATCCCAGACATTTATCATGCACCTATCCACTCAATCCATATTTTTTCCCATTGATATCTTCCTTGCTTACTTTTGTTTCGATTATCATTCGTCAATTAGCTTTAGATTCTTAGTTATTTTATTTTTAATCACATAAATCTCAATTGTTGATCATCTTGGATAACAATCACGCTATAAACTACGAAAATATTATTTAACTCCAATCCCTATGAATACGATATTATATTATACAATATTCGACTAGCGAGCATATTTAAGTGTGTGTTTTGCGTTCGTAAAATTTTGGCACTGTTGCCGGGGATTGACAATTAATATTGTTTGAAATAGTTTTTGGTGCTAATTCAGGAATTACGTTTTAGTTTTATTTCTTTTCTTTTTCCCTTTCTATTTTATATTTGTATTAGTTAACTTCATTTCAAGACTTGTTTTGTAGTACCTAACAAGTTGGAGAAGATACTGTAGGAGGATAATCGAAAGAGGTTCTCCTAAAGACCAATCCACTACGAAGTCAAGCATATCTTCACCGAGCTTAAATTGGTTCATATTGTGTGGTTGAGACTTAATCGAGAGAGGAGTTTCTACTAAATGTTGGAACTAATAATTGAGTGAATTCCAGAGACTCACTTGAACATTAGAAGTGAATTACTAAAGTTAAATCCCATACATTTATCTTGCACCTATCTACTCAATCTCTATTTTCTCCCATTGATATTGTAACGACCCGGCCGGTCGTTTCGGGAGTTATAGCCCAATTTTCCCCCATTTCTATTTCCTTTATGCTCTGAAGCTATATTATGATATACCGGGTTAGTTGGTTCGGGCCCGGAGTGGTTTCGGAGTGGAATGAGACACTTAGTCTCTTATTTAGAACCTTAAGTTGGAAAAGTCAATCGGATATTGACCTATATGTAAACGATCTCGGATTTGAATTCTGATGGTTTTGTTAGCTTCGTTAGTTTATTTTGGACTTAGGAGTGTGTCCGGAATGTGATTTGGAGGTCCGTGGTATAATTAGGCTTGAATTGGCAAAATTAGAAATTTGGCAATTTTTGGTCGGCAGTGGAAAATTTGATATCGGGGTCAGAATGGAATTCCGGAAGTTGGAATAGGTTCTTAGCATCATTTGTGACGTGTGTGCAAAATTTGAGGTCATTCGGACGTGGTTTTGTTGGTTTCGGCATCGGTTGCCGAATTTGGAAATTTAGAAGTTCTTAGACTTGAATCCGAGAGTAATTTGGTGATTTGATATTTTTTTGAGTGATTCGAAGGTTCGACTAAGTTGGTATATTGATATATGACTTGTTGGTATTTTTGGTTGAGGTCTCGAGGGCCTCGGGGTGATTCCGGGTGGTTAATGGATTTGTCGAAGTTGGAAAATGCAGCTGAAGCTGCTGCTACTGCTATTTTCGCACCTGCGGAAGAAAGAGTCGCAGGTGCGAGGCCACTGGTGTGCGTGGGGAGTTCGCAGGTGAGGGTAATGCCGGGCTAGGCAGGTTGCGCAGGTGCGAGTTGGAGGTCGCAACTGCGAGCCCGCAGGTGCGAAACCTGGGGCGCAGATGCGGAAAGGGGATGCTGGGCATGCTTCACAGAAGCGGAGTATGAGAGCGATGGTGCGCTTGTGTAGGCGTGAGAATTTTCTGCGCAGATGCGGAAAAATGTGAGGCCAAGGATGGAGCGCATGCGCGAAGGATTTGGCCGCACCTGCGAGCTCGCATGTGCAAGGCCTGGAGCGCAGGTGCGGAAGCTGGGAAATTAAGTGGAGTTCGCGGATGCGGCACCTTGACCGCATGTGCGGTCCCATAGGCATGGAAAAAGAGCCCGCAGGTGCGAAAACTTGGGCAGAAACCATAAATAGAACACTTCGCGAATTTGGTTCATTTCCACCATTTTCAAGTCGGTTTGTGGAGCTTTTGAAGTGATATTTGAAGTGTGATTCAAGGGCTATCAGTGAGGTAAGTTGCTTGAGCCCTAATACTCATATATATGGTGATTTCCTGTTGTTTAATCATGTAATTAGTGAAAATGATGGGTTAGGGCTTGGAATATTTGGAGAGTAATTTAAAGATTTGAAGAACCAAACGATGTCGGATTTTGATAAATTTGGTATGGTTAGACTCGTGAGTGAATGGGCTTTCTAGTTTTGTAAATTTTGTCGGATTTTGAGACGTGGGCCCGGGGCTGGTTTTGAACCAATCTCGGGTTTTGGTCAAATTTTGTAGCTTTTCCATTGGAATTCATTCCATTAGTGTATATTGATGGTATTGTACTGATTATAAATAGATTTGGAGAATTTGGAGGCCGAGTCCAGAGGCAAGAGCATTGCGGGGTAGAGATTTAACCGGTTTGAGGTAAGTAACGATTGTAAATCTAGTCCTGAGGGTACGAAACCCCAAATTTTGTATCATTCTACTATTTTTAGTGACACACATGCTAGGTGACGGGCATGTGGGTGTGCACTGTTGGGGATTGTGACTTGGTTCATCCCGTAGCAACTGTAAAGTTGCATACTTTGTTGGAACTATATGATACTTATATGTTTTAGAAAGAGTTTCTGTAAATTGGGCTGAATGCTATGTTTGGGCCTTGTGCCAGTGTTGTTTGGACCTTTAGGGGCCTTTTCTTACTATCCTCTCATTGTTTTCGATTGAAAATCTATACTCAGTCTTGGTTATACTTGTTTACTGCATAACTCAATTTTATGACTCTATTTTGATGCATATAAATGTTGTTTTGGGCTGAGCACCTTGTTTTACTGAAATGCCCGAGTGGCTTGAGAGGTTTATGACCGAGTGAGGCCGAGGGCCTGATTTGTGAGGATATTTGTGGGATCGGGCTGCACGCCACAGCATGTTGCATATTTATGGGATCGGGCTGCACGCCGCAACATGTTTGATATCGGCCGAGGGATCTGAGTGATTTATGCCATGATTTGGCTTGATATAGCGCTTGGGCTGAAGGAGCCCCTCCGGAGTCTGTACACACCCCCAGTGAGCGCAGGTACCTACTGAGTGCGAGTGCCGAGTGCCGAGTCTTAGTGACTGGGAGGCATGAGTGATTGTGAGGTATGCTCGAGTTGCAAGAGTGATTGTGAGCGCAGGTACCTACTGAGTGCGAGTGCCGAGTGCTTAGTGACTAGGAGGCATGAGTGATTGTGAGGTATGCTCGAGTGGCAAGAGTGATTGTGAGGTATGCCCGAGTGGCACGAGTGGCACGAGTGACCGTGAGGTTTGCCCGAGGGGCTGTATATGAGTGATGTTTTGCCCGAGGGGCTAATTATGATTTCATCATTTTTGCTCACCTTTACATTTTTCCTCTGTTTGAAAACTGTTAAAAAATATCTTTAAATGATTTTTACTGGAACTGGGTTTAAACGAGATGTTTTGATTCAAATCCTGATTTTTAAAGCATGTGGTATTCTACTGAAATTTCCCGATATGAACGTTATATGCTTTATTGCTCGTCACTACTACTCAGTCTTTATTTATTGTTGTTACTTACTGAGTTGGCGTACTCACATTACTCCCTACACCTTGTGTGCAGATCCAGGTGTAGCCGGACACGGTAGCAGTTGTTGATTATTTTGGTTGCAGATTTTCCCGGGGATAGCAAGGTAGCTGTCTGGCGATCACAGCCCTGCTCTTCTCCTTCTTATCTTCCTCTAGTTGTATTTAGCTAATTTCCAGGCTGAGTTAGCCTTGATATTGTTAGACAGATTGTTGTAGATGCTCATGACTAGTGACACCCCGATGTCGGGCTTTTCCTTCCGCACTTTTATTTTGATTGGAACTCCTTTACGGAGGTTTTTTTGGTGTTAAATAACATTGAAATTATCTTTGAAATGAAAATATCGGTTTGATTTGGAAATGAGTCGGCTTGCCTAGTTCCACGATAGGCGCCATCACGACAGGGGTTAGTTTGGGTCGTGACAGATATCTTCCTTGCTTACTTTTGTTTCGATTATCATTCGTCAATTAGCTTTAGATTCTTAGTTAATTTTAGTTTTTAATCACATAAATCTCAATTGTTGATCATCTTGGATAGCAATCACGCTGTAAACTACAAAAATATTGTTTAACTCCAATCCCTGTGGATACGATATTATATTATAATATTCGACTAGCGAGATTATTTAAGTGTGTGTTTTGCACCCGTCATGAAGTAGAATTGTTGGGACCAGATTTGGTCTATCTGGCTACGGAGGAAGTCAAGTTGATTAAAAAGCATTTGAATATGGCTTAGTGTCGCCAAAAGTCCTATTCGGATGTGCAACGTAGAGAGACCTAGAGTTTCAAGTTGATGATTGCGTGTTTCTGAAAGTTTTGCCTATGAAAGGTGTTATAAGATTTTGGAAGAAAGGAAAGCTCAGTCCAAGATACATTGAGCCGTATAGGATCTTACGAAAGATCGAACAAGTAGCTTACGAGCTAGAGTTTCAACAAGAATTGGCGATTGTACACCCAGTATTTCACGTGTCATGTTATAACATTCAAGTTTCCAGTATTCAGATCTCATGTTATAAAATTCATCTCAGTTCAGTACTCAGATACTCATGTTAGTCCAGTACTCAGATATTCATGTTAGTTCAGTACTCAAATATTCATGCCAATTCAATATTCATATATTCATGTTATTTCAGCATTCACATATCCATCACAGACCAGTATTCACGTATATGTTTCATGTTATGAGTATTATGATGCCCTATAAGGATTTTGTTATGCTTTGTTAGCTGGCAGGTGTTTTGGAGAAATGTTGATGATAACTAACCTTCTCATTCAGACCTTATACTATAATCTCCATGTCCTTCAGTATTCAAGCTCAGTATTCGGTCAGTTCAGTCGCCATCCAGTTCAGTACCTATTCCGTTCAATATCTCAGCAGTTCAGTAATCATGTATTCATTCAGTTTAGTACGCATGTGTTCATGATGGTTAAACTTTCACAGGTGTCCATCCGTCCCGTTAAGGTCCAGAGTTAGTTGTAGTTACAATAAGGACAATCATTCGAGGACGAATGATCCCAAGGGGGAGATAATGTAACAATCCGTAAATCCGGATTAGTTGTGGATGTATTAAATGAGTATTAATGTGACCTTTTAGACATGTGAGGTACTATCGGGATGATTATGGGTGGAAACTATTATTTTAGAATCTAGACCGATAGTGAGGTGCATAAAATTCGATAGAAGCGACTAAGTTTATGGGAGGCCATGAAAGCTCAAAGCCTTAGACAGTGCAAGGCCATGAAATCTCACAGCCATAGACAGTGCAACGCATTGTCCAGGGCATTAACCTCAGCTCCCCTAATAGTGCAAGGCATTGTCCAGGGCATTAACCTTAGTGCCCCTAATAGTGCAAGGCACTGTAGTTTTGGCGCCTCTGATGGCGCCTTGCACAGATATTTTGGCACCCCTGATGATGCCCTGGGCCGACGATGTTTATCCGAGCTACTTTTATTTCCTCCTCAAGTTTTGGGATGCGTACACTTATTTAAACCCTACCTCATTCCCTACAACCCCAAACACGTACATTTACTCTAGAAAGGGGAGCTCTCAAGAACCCAACTTCCCCAAGGTCCCTCCATCATCCAAGGTAAATTCTAACGATGATTCTAAGTTAATTTCAATTCTCCAACACCTTTAAATCCTTCAAATCATTAGATATTCGAATCGAGACACCATTGTTGAGAAAAGAAACCATAGAACTCGAATTCAAGAGGATTTAACTTCAAAAAGGTAAGCTTCTACACCCTAATCATTTATAACTATGAACTGATGAGTTTTTGGGAGAATAATAAATGGGTTTGATAAAGGGAATCAAATGAACTATGCTAGGGTTTGGGGTTGTTGACTTATGATAAACATTTGGGTGATGAGAAATGGTGTTAGTTACATCTATTTGGGATTGTAGAATCACCTAGAAGTAATAGAATGGGAATTGGGTGAAGAAAACACAATTAATGAGGGCTTGAAGCTTTACGCCTCTAAGGTGTTTGATAAAATTCCTAAGTTACCAAAACGTGAGTTGTAGTGCTAATATTCGTTCCTCTTGATATATATTGCTATAGATTATCATTGAAATAGGCAACGAACATTATGATACGCTTAAAAAGGCCAGAATCAAGGTATGTGAGGCTAACTCTCTTTACGTTTGGGAATGTTTATGATTCTCCCTACGTCCCATTCTTTATGACTGTTATGAGTTTCCTCAGAATGTAATTATGCCTTAGTCCCAAGAATAGTTGTAGAACTTCTATTCTCTAGATGGCATAGTTTCATAATCGTTCAATATCCTATGAGTTTCAGTTATGACAAATCAATTTATTATGAATACATGTCTCAGTCTAGTTCTATTCAGCATTCTAGTATCACGTAACTCAGTATGGTTCCGTATTTTAGTATCATATATAGCAGTATGATTCTCAGTTCATAATTCTGAATTCCTGAATATTGAACATCTGTATTTGGGCCTAAGGCCGCAGTTTATGCTTTATGCATTTTTAGGCCTGATGCCGCAGTTATGTATATGTATACTTGGGCCCGAGGCTATAGTTTGTGCACACACATGCACACACACACATATAGGGTCTGAGGCCACACTTTATTTATTCAGATAAACAAGTGGTTCATCATTCAAAGGAGGGAGTATTCATATCCTTACTTCCTTTATTCAGTTATTAGTGATCATTTCAGTTATCAGTTCTCAGTTCTCAGTTATCAGTTTTAGCTTCAGCATTTAAAGTTCTTTCTTTCAGTTGCTTTACATACCAGTGCAATTCAAATATACTGACTTCCCTTTTTCCCGGGGCCTGCATCTCACGATGCAGGTAATGATTTATAGGTTGACGATTCAGATCGCTAGGGTTCTCGTACCAGCTATTGGGTGAGACCCAGTTCTTTCGGGGCATTATCATTACTTTATAGTCTTCTAGTATTTACAGACAGTTGGTGTTTTCAGTATTTCTTTAGAGGCTTTATAGGCTAGAGTAATAGTTAAACAGAGTCACAAGCTTTTCACATTTAGCAATGTTGACAACAAATATGTTCCAGACTTGTATTAGTGTTTCCACACTTTGATTTATATCATTCAGACTTTCAATATATTAGCATGTGTCAGTTTATCTTCCGCATTTAGTACGTTATGATATCACATGTTGATTTAGCCAGCCAGTTGGTTTGCTCGGTCACATGTAGTCAAGCACCGAGTGCCCTGTTACGTCCAGGCCATGGTTTGGGACGTGACATATGCCCAAGTCCAAAATCACCATCCGCACCTAACGGAATCATCAAAACTTCGATCCGAGGTCAAATAATCAAAAGTCAAACTTGGTCAGCTCTTTCAAATTAATGTTTCCTAGTTGAGAATCATTCTTCCAAATCAATTCCGAATCACCTGAAAACCAAAACCGATGATACACATAAGTCATAAGACATCATATGAAGCTACTCAAAACTTCAAACGGCTGAACATAATGCAAATGCTTAAAACGACTGGTCAGATCGTTACACAAGTGAACCTAGAGCTCTGGTACTAAGCTGTCACGACCCAATTTCCACTATAGGCCGTGATGGCACCCAACGTCGCCGCTAGGCAAGCCAACGGTGAACTACCCATTTAATTGCTCATTTTAATATTTTTTTTAAAATCTTTGATTTTTATTTAATAAGGAAACAAATAGTAAGTGAGCATATTAATGTAAAGAATAAACTAAACGGGTGTCACACGTGCATGAGCGTCTACTAAGGAGTGCCATAATAATCATACAACATCTGTCTGGAATATAAAATAGACAGGACAAAGTAAATAAATAAGATGGAGTCTCTGTAGGCTGCGACACGTAGCATGAAATGCAGCTCACCAGAAAGTCTTCTCAGTAGTTGCGCCTACGCGCCAAGATGACCATCAAATGAACCTGTCAGATCTTGCACATTTAGTGCAAAAGTGTAGCATGACTACGTAAATCAACGCGTACCCAATAACAACGCGTACCCCGGAGAAGTAGTGACGAGGGGTGGATATCGACACTTACTAGTAGTCCAATGAATAAAATGTAGGAATTATAAATAGGCATGAAATACAATAGGATCGACAGAATAAGGAACAATAGATAACAAAATCCGATAACAACAATTATCAGTTAAAATGTCTCCAAGGGCCACATGCTATCTTAACAAATAGGAACCATCAATTAGATATCCGATCTCAGGTCATAAAGAAAATATTACGTAATCCCCAAGTTTAATTAAGAGGGTAATCTCGTGGGTATTCGGACTCTTAGCGATATTTACGCACGAATTATGCTGAGATCTTTCCGCCTGATCCATATAGTCGTGTACATACACTGTCGAGGTCGTACAACCCGATCCATGGATGCATCTCATATAAATACATATACTGCCGAGATGTTCAGCCTGATCCATAGGAAAGGAAGAAACTTATCTAATTGCGAGTCACGTGGTTACAACACAGGTAGATGAGCATAAAGTAAACATGACTTTTACCGTTTATCAAATATCTCGCCAAAACAACTCAAGGCGATAAAGCTCGGCCTAATATATTCCCAAATCAATTTCAATTATAAATTCACTTAATTAAGCTAGCAAAATGAGTTCAAATAATTCAAATATTACATGATAAAGTCCTAAGTCTACCCGGACATAAACATGCTTTTTAGCTACGCATGGACTCCCGTCACCTCGTATGTACATAGTACCCACAACTAGTAGCACACAACAATCGTAGTACCTACGAGTGGTTTCATCCTCACAAACTTAGACAAGAGACTTACCTCGCTCCGAAGTTCCAATAACCGGCTCCAATACTTCTCTAACTCCTCAATTCAAAGCCCAACGATCCGAAACTAGTTAAACAATATGCAAATCAATAAAAATATACTCCAACACTCATAATTAATTAATTTATAACAATTCCCAACTCCGCTCGAAAATTCAACAAAATCAACCCTCGGTCCCACATACCCGGATTCCGAAAATTCTTGAAGATAATCATTACTCATAATACCACGAACTCAAATATATAATTTATTCCTAATTCCATGTCCAATTTAGTGGTCAAAATCCAAAAATACCATTTGTAAGTTTTCTTCCAAAAATTCCACAATTTCTATCAAATTCCATGTTAAAATCTATATATAATCCATGTATTTAACTCACAATAAGTGGGAATCACTTACCTTGCAATAAATGATGAAAATCTCCCCTCCAAGTGCTCCCAAAGTCAGCCAACCCAAGTGAAAAATGGGAGAAATGATCTATGTCCCGAATTAAATCTATGTTCTGCCCAGGTCCCTCCTCTCCACGATCGTGAAGGCTAAACAAAACTCGCCTAGAAATCTCACTACGCAAACGCGAGGCAGGTGACTCGATCGCGAAGCACACCCTCCCAAACAATCGCGAACGCAATCTCGTTTCCGCGAACGGGTAGACCAAACTTGCCAGCCACTCATCCACTCCTTCCGCGATTGTGAACTTACCCACATTACCACGAAGAGCTAGCGTCCAAACCAAGCCACCATTCCAAAGCTTCGCGTTCGCGATCCTCTCAACGCGAATGCGATGAACCATCTGCACAACCACTGCAATCGTGAGCCACCGTACGCGATCGCGAAGAACAGCTTCGCTCAGCTCCTAATCAACACAATATGATCATGAGCCTATTTACGCGATCGCAAAGAACTCCCTTGACACCAAAACCCGACAATCACCAAACAAAGGAAAATGGTCCAAAACTATCTTAAAACAAACCCGAGGCCTCTGGGACCCCGTCCAATCACACCAACAAGTCCCAAAACGTAACACGAACCTTCTCGAGGCCTCAAATCACACCAAACAACATCAAAACTATGAATCGGTGATCGAAACCTTTCTTTAAACTTTAAAACTTTTTAACTTCGGCGAACGCGTCCGAATTACACCTAAACATTCCGGAATGACACCAAACTTTACGTACAAGTCAAAAATCATGATACAAACCTATTCCAAGGCTCGGAATCCCAAAAGCACATACATAATATCAAAGTCCACATCAAATTAAACTTAGGAAATTCTAAAACCTTCAAAATGCTAACTTTCTAGAATAAGCGTCGAAATGCTCCCGGACCACCCGATATTCAACATGAACACACACCCAAGTCTAAAATCATCATACGAACCTATTGGAACCTTCAAATCCTGATTCTGAGGTTGTTTACTCAAAATTCAAATCTTGATCAACTCTTCCAACTTAAAGCTTCCGAATTGAGGATTTTCTTTTTGAATCAACTCCGAACTTTCTGAAATTCAATTCCGACCAAACGTACAAGTCATAAAACATGAAGTAAAGCTATTCAAGGCCCTAAACTGCCGAACGATGTGCTATAGCTCAAAATGATCGGTCGGACCGCTATAATATCCATACCCCATTTTATAAATGGCCAAGGGGACAGTACCGAGTGTAAGAGTTCTGCCGGTTGGTGCACCAACTGTGCATGACGCTGACACTTGTTGCATTTATGAACGAATGTCTTCGCATCTTGCTCCATTCGGGGCCAATAGTATCTGGCCCTGATTAATTTTAGGACCAACAAATCCGTACAGAAATGGTTCTCGCAGATTCCTTATGAACCTCTCTCATAATGTAGTCAGCCTCGGATGCTCCCAAACATCGGGCCAACGGGCCTTGGAACGACCTTCTATATAACTGCCCTCCCCGGAAGCTGTAACGGGATGCTTTGTTGCAGAGTGCCCGGGATGCCTTTGGATCTTCGGGCATCTTGCTGTGCTCAAGGAAATCGATGATCTCATTCCTCCAGTCATAGACTAGGTTGGTCGTATTTACTTCACAATAACCGTCTGCATCTAGTACCGAATGCATGAGCTGTACAATAGTACCGGAGTTTGATCCCTTCATCTCTGTGGATGACCCTAAGTTGGCCAATGCATCTTCTTCCACGTTTTCTTCTCTCAGGATGTGGGTGATCAACCACTCCTAGAACCGCATGAGCAAAGTTTGAACTTTAATCACATACTATTGCATGTGTTCCTCTTTTGCCTCGAAGATCCCATAAACTTAGTTTACCACCATTTGCGAATCGTATTTGATTTCTATGACCTCGGAGCCAAGTCCCCGCGCCAATTCGAGTCCTGCAATCAATGCCTCAAACTCGGCTTCATTGTTAGTCAAAGGAACAGTTTTTATGGCTTGCCTCAGGGTTTCTCCCGAAGGCGTGATTAGGACCACCCTGATCCTGGACCCTTTCACATTGGAAGCTCCATCCGTGAATAGGGTCCAAACTCCTGATGTCATTTCCGACACCATCACCGCTTCTTTTGATGACAAAGTGATGTTTGGCATATTTCGATATGTGTTGATGTTACTTTACCCATGTTTTAACCGCTTCTTGATGTTATTTGATCTTTAAAATGCCCAACATGGTTTAATTATTGGTTTTATGACTAATTGAGTTGTGTGTGGTGAATTAGGGTGTTTGGAGTGCAAAAATATGAATAAAAGGTGCTCTAGGTAGAGGAAGAGAGATTGGATGCGTCGCATCCAATCTAGAAAAAGATCAGATTTCGTGCACCCTTAGCAGTGAAGTCGGCCCATAGCGTCCACCGTAGCATCCGAAGCTGAGAAGTGGAGGACGAGGTGGATGCGAAGCATCCACCGTAGCATCCGAAGCTGAGAAGTGGAGGACGAGGTGGATGCGACGCATCCACCCTAGCATCAATCCCTGAAGCTGATTTGGATTAGAAATAGGAGAACTTTGGCCCACGACTTTGGTACGCAATATATAAGCCAAAAACGCCTCTTTTAGGTCATCGAACATATTGGGAAGAGGGAAAAAACCTCGACAAAGCTGTGGAGGCCAGAATTCATCAAGTTTCTTCTTTCTCCCACCAAACTTAGTAATTTTTATGTTTCTTTGTATGATTTATTGTTTGGCTACCATGTCTATATGGAGCTAAACTTCACGTTCTAGGGTTGTGGTTCTTTCATGACTATTGTTATTCGGATATTGATTTTGACTTCTTGATTTATCATATTAGTTTATTTATTCAATCTTGCGCTTAATTATTTAATTGCTTGATCACCAATTGAATATTATCTACGAATCTAGAATTGAACTCGAAAGTGGGAATTCTATATTACATATAGGATTGAGTAGGGCAAGTTCTTGAACTCGGGCATCGGGGAACGGATTCGTAGTTAGGATAGACATATACCTAATTGCCTTGCTTGGTTGATTTACAGGAATTATAAATGCGTTCTTGTTGATTCTAACTCCATAGACATATAGGCGTTAGGTTAGCTTGAATAGGCGAGTAAGAACTCGACAGATTCTTATGAGCAATATTAACCCTGTCAACCAATAAGCTAGATAAATTAGTCGGTCAATTCAATTGAAGAATGCAATAGGATTATTAGATAGCCCATAACCCTAGATCGTTTTCATTACATTGATATCATTAAAATCTGCTCTTTCTCTGTTCAAAGTTTATTATTTATATTTTTTTTATTTAATTAGTTTAGAATAAAATATTTTTAGATTTAATTCTTGTTTAGATAATTGGGATAGTCTAATTTAGTTAATAGTTAATTATAAGTCCTCGTGGGTTCGACATCCGACTTTTAGTCACTTTATTACTTGACGACCGCGTATACTTGCGTGAGTGTGTTTGGTCGCAACAAGTTTTTGGCGCCGTTGCCGGGGACTTAGAAATTTGCTATTTTTCTAGATTAGACATTTTTTTTATCTATTCATGTTTTTTTATTATTTTATTTTAGTTAGTATTTTTTATTTATTTTAGCATGGCATCTTGGAATAAAAATTGTTCGAATGATGGTTATTCTTATTTTGATGATCCTTGTCCATATTGTGGAGGACCCCACTGGTGGAAAAATTGTCAGAATGTTCCCAGGAGCGAGTTGTGTGCACAATCTCAATCCTTTGAGTGGAATATTTGTAATATGTGTGGTGGTCAAGATGGCCATTGGGATGGTTGTCCTAATTTTGTTCATCCTTCTCTGAGCCCTTATTATGATCTTTCTAATGATATTTCTGAGTTTGATAGGGGCAATGAAGTGCAGGATATGGAGCCTGATGCATATATCAGGGATATTCTGAGGCAAGTAGCAGAGCAACAGGATGAACTCAAAAAAGATATGAAAATAATGAGGGCAGCAATCACAAGAATGAAGGCCAATATGGAAGAATTGAATGAAGAGAGCGAGTACCAGCAAGAGAAAATTTTTGAAAAAGAGGAGATTTTGAGCCAAACTTGGCTGGCAGAACAGGCTGAAAAGTTAGAAATATATGAAGCTCAACATGAGGAACTTACTGATGGGATGAGACACTTTATAGAGGGAAGATCTAAACTGGGACAAGGGATCTATAAATTTGTCACTACTATTCACGACTTGCAAGATAAATTAAATGCAAAGGTTGTTGCGTCTATCGCCCAACAAAATAGTAATGAGTTGTCAGAAGCTGAAAAGGAGCTTATACGCCAAATTGAGGAGCTAAAAGTGGAGAGCCAATCATTCGAGCATATTTCTGTTGATGATGCCCATGTTGAGAAAAGTACACTAGAGCCATGCGAGGTAGCAGATAATGTTATATTTGAAGACTCTAATGTGTGCACATATGAGGATATAAATAGTAATACAATTCTAAAGTTGGGGCGTGTTGGTCCTCATTCTAAACATTTTTCGACATTGTATTTGGATGATGACATGGAAATCGAGTCATCTAAGCCTTTGGAGGAGTCAATGGAAGAGGAACATGATGCCTATATTTTTGAATTTGTCATGCCAAAAAGCAAAAAATACATTCCTCATCTAAAGGCCGAGAAGTGTAGAGTGAAAAATTTATTACTTGGCCTGGTTATCTTTGTAGCCCCACCACTGGAGCATAGCCGCAAACTGGATGCCATGTTAGGGGCTCAATTCATAAGTTCGAGGTGGAGGCAAAAAGTGGTTCACGTCATGCCGCTACGTTAAATCAGGCGCTTGTTGGGAGGCAACCCAGCGTTACTGCTTTCTTTTATTTTTGTTTACTTTTTATTTTATTTTATTTTTATTATTTTGTAGTATTTATTTTTGTTTTGTAGGATTATGAGCATAGGAAGCAAAGCCATTAGAAGAGTGCAAAAGCGAGCTAGATGGTGAGGACTAAGTGTGGGGTGCCCACATAAAGGACGATGCCTGGGGAAGTCTGAGTACCTCGTGAGCCGCTATTGCTTCGGCCTTTGGCCTACCAGGGAGTCTCGTTTACCCTCTTATTATTTATAATGTGCATTGAGGACATTGCAAAATTTTAAGTGTGGGGTGAGGAGATCGTTTGGATAAGTTTCTGTGCTATTTTAGCTTAGTTGTAGTACTCATTCTTAAGTGTAGTAGCTTTTGTGAAGGAAAAAAAATGAAAAATTAGAAAAATTGGACTTTTCCCGACGATTGATCTCCTAGACAGTTTTCTTGAGGGATTAAAGTCTAAACAAAAATCCAAAATATATCTTTTAGCTTTCTTTAGGTAGTAATAATCCCCTGTGGTTTTTCTTTGTGCCTCGGTTCTTTTCCATGGGATGTAGTTTGAACCGGGTAGTTTTTTTTCTTTCCGAGTAGATTAGGAATTTAGGGAATAAAAGGAGCAAGAATGATGAACCTAGGCGCCCTTGACTTGTTTGATAGTAACATATTTATACTTTCGCATGTGTAGTATCTTCTGTATGATTTGAAATTATTGATGATGCCTTGTTAAAATGGATAGCATGTTTTGTGGCGCCTATTTCTCATTTTCTTGACTTGTGTTCACTTTGCGCTTAATGCTTAATATCTCGTTGCTCTGTGAATACTTGCATTGTTTGAGAGTCGGAATGTAACCGTCCTTAATGAGTCATGTGCCATGTGTGGTAAGGTTTTTGTATTGTCCATGTATTGTACTTGTGTCTAGAACTTGCCCGGTATGTGAGTTGAAGCGAAATTTTAGGTGATGCTCGGTTTGAAAAATGATTTTAGGCTTTCTTTGATCTTTTTGAGCTTATTGCTTATCACAAATAAAATCTATCCCTAGTTAAACCTTTTGAGCCTGTAGACCTTTTATTTGGTACCCACATTACAAGCCTATGCCCTTTTTATTCTTAATTGACATTGTTTTGATCCTTTTACCTCTTAAAGCACTTTAAGTGTTAGATGAGCGCTAAAAGAAGTAAGAAGGGACTAAGTGTGGGGTGACTTTTGAGTGGAACCAATGAAAGAAAGAAGGGTGCACTTATTTTGTAAAATAATACGCCACTAGCGAAAAAAAAAAAAAGAAAGAAAAATATAGAGGAATAAATTGTTGTCTTATTCTTGCTAGTGGGTATGAATTAAAGTAGTGCTTAAAGAAAGAGGAAATATTGTTGGGGTGATATTATTTGTGAAATTGAAGTGGTGTTGAAGAATTTGCGCTTAAGTTATTTGATGATGTGTTAAAGTGCTTAGGAGGTTGAGTCACTATTCCTAAAATATATCCTACCCGTCCCTTAGCCCACATTACAACCATGAAAAAGTCCTAATTGATTTTAGATCGAGCGAGCTTACATTAGTAGAGATTTACATTAAGGGCAAGCCTATGGTACTAATTTCATGCATGTGACTTCTTTGTGAGAGTGAGCGATTTTCTTTGATATATGTGAGTCATTAAAATATATTTGATCATGAGATTCGAATATTGTGAGGGCACATGGTTTCACGAGGGATAGGTAACGTTATTAGACTTCTCTATGATGTTGGGTGTTCAAGCCATGAGTGCATAGTGACATTGAGTCGGTTTTTGAGGTTAGGATTGTTGTGAGCATGTTGTCTTTGTTCGAATATGTTTAAAGAAGGGCATAAGTAAAGGGAAGTGTATGTGATGCATAGTCTAGAGCCTAATTGTTGCAAATAACCATGGTCATAGGTGCAGTGTGCTTTGAATGATAAGAGCTTAATTTTGTTTCGTCTACTATATGATGGTTTGTTCGAGGACGAACAAAGGTTTAAGTGTGGGGTAGTGATGTTTGGCATATTTCGATATGTGTTGATGTTACTTTACCCATGTTTTAACCGCTTCTTGATGTTATTTGATCTTTAAAATGCCCAACATGGTTTAATTATTGGTTTTATGACTAATTGAGTTGTGTGTGGTGAATTAGGGTGTTTGGAGTGCAAAAATATGAATAAAAGGTGCTCTAGGTAGAGGAAGAGAGATTGGATGCGTCGCATCCAATCTAGAAAAAGATCAGATTTCGTGCACCCTTAGCAGTGAAGTCGGCCCATAGCGTCCACCGTAGCATCCGAAGCTGAGAAGTGGAGGACGAGGTGGATGCGAAGCATCCACCGTAGCATCCGAAGCTGAGAAGTGGAGGACGAGGTGGATGCGACGCATCCACCCTAGCATCAATCCCTGAAGCTGATTTGGATTAGAAATAGGAGAACTTTGGCCCACGACTTTGGTACGCAATATATAAGCCAAAAACGCCTCTTTTAGGTCATCGAACATATTGGGAAGAGGGAAAAAGCCACGACAAAGCTGTGGAGGCCGGAATTCATCAAGTTTCTTCTTTCTCCCACCAAACTTAGTAATTTTTATGTTTCTTTGTATGATTTGTTGTTTGGCTACCATGTCTATATGGAGCTAAACTTCACGTTCTAGGGTTGTGGTTCTTTCATGACTATTATTATTCGGATATTGATTTTGACTTCTTGATTTATCATATTAGTTTATTTATTCAATCTTGCGCTTAATTATTTAATTGCTTGATCACCAATTGAATATTATCTACGAATCTAGAATTGAACTCGAAAGTGGGAATTCTATATTGCATATAGGATTGAGTAGGGCAAGTTCTTGAACTCGGGCATCGGGGAACGGATTCGTAGTTAGGATAGACATATACCTAATTGCCTTGCTTGGTTGATTTACAGGAATTATAAATGCGTTCTTGTTGATTCTAACTCCATAGACATATAGGCGTTAGGTTAGCTTGAATAGGCGAGTAAGAACTCGACAGATTCTTATGAGCAATATTAACCTTGTCAACCAATAAGCTAGATAAATTAGTCGGTCAATTCAATTGAAGAATGCAATAGGATTATTAGATAGCCCATAACCCTAGATCGTTTTCATTATATTGATATCATTAAAATCTGCTCTTTATATGTTCAAAGTTTATTATTTATATTTTTTTTATTTAATTAGTTTAGAATAAAATATTTTTAGATTTAATTCTTGTTTAGATAATTGGGATAGTCTAATTTAGTTAATAGTTAATCATAAGTCCTCGTGGGTTCGACATCCGACTTTTAGTCACTTTATTACTTGACGACCGCGTATACTTGCGTGAGTGTGTTTGGTCGCAACACAAAGGCAGTAGCCCGGAACTGGAATTGGCCACGAAGTCGGCCAAAACTTGTGATTTGATCTCAGTCCTAGGCTTATACTCAATATCAAATTCACTAATTTCAACTGCCCATTTGGCTAGCCTACCCGACAACTCAGGTTTGTGAAGGACATTCAGCAGGGGAAAGGTTGTCACCATAGCTTTAGAGTGGCATTGAAAATAAGGCCTAAGCTTTCGAGAGGTGACTACGAGAGCTAAGGCCAATTTTTCGAGGTGCGGATAACGAGTTTTTGCTCCCGTTAAAATTTTGCTAACATAATATATAGGAGATTGCGTACATTCGTCCTCCCGTACTAGAACAACACTTACCTTACCTCCGAGACCGCTAAGTATATTAGCAATTATTCGCCTTCCTCCGGTTTTAATAGTAACAGAGGGCTCGATAGATACTATTCTAGGTCTTTTAGGGCCTATTGGAATTCTGGAGCCCATTCGAAATTGTTCTTCTTCTTCAGAAGTGGGAAGAAGTGATGACATTTTTCCAAAGACCGAGAAATGAATCTGCTTAGAGCGGCCAGTCTTCTGGTTAGCCTTTGGACTTCTTTTACGTTTGTCAACTGGTCTGTGATGTCCTCAATGGCTTTGATCTTATTGAGATAGACTTCGATCCCTCTTTGTGACACCAGGAAACCCAAGAATTTGCCGGATCTAACTCTGAATGCATATTTTTCGAGGTTGAGCTTCATGTGGTGCTTCCTTAGGATGTCGAATGTTTCTTGGAGGTGTTTCAAATGGTCACCTGCATTCAAAGACTTGACCAGCATATCATCTATGTACACTTCCATCATTTACCTATTTATTTTTAGAACATCTTGTTCACGAGCCTCTAATAAGTAGCTCCGACATTGTTGAGCCCGAAAGGTATCACATTATAACAATATGTACCGAAGTTCGTTATGAATGAAGTTTTTTCCTAATCCTCCGGGTTCATCTTAATTTGATTGTACCTGAAATAGGCATCAAGTACACTCATTAACTTGTGCCTGGCCGTGGCATCGATCATTTCATCGATGTTTAGAAGTGGGAACGAGTCTTTCGACCATGCATTATTCAAGTCCTTATAATATACACACATTCAAAATTTATTATTCTTTTTCGAAACAACAACTATATTAGCTAGCCAGTCGGGATACTTCCCCCCCCCCCCCCCGGATTGAACTGATGTCAAGCAACTGAGTTACCTCTTCTTTGACAAACATGTTTCTGACCTCGGCTATCAGGCGCTTATTTTTCCCTTACCAGTGGGATACTTGGGTCCAAGCTTAGCTCGTGCATCGATACCTGTCATATCTGCTTGCGACCATGCGAAATAATCAATGTTAGTTTTAAGAAAATCAATAAATCCTGACCTGAGCTCGGGGTTGAGGCTTGTTCCAAGTGGAATTTTCTATCCAGGAATTGTTCGAACAAAGCTACTTGTTCGAGTTAATCTGTCATGGAATTTGTCTCACCTGTTTCTTTTGGTACCTAAAAATATCTTGGTACCTTGTAAGATTCTGACGACTCTACCCCTTTGTCATCTTCATTCGGTTCGGGAGCAGTCGCCGGTTCTTGTAATTGCTATGCGTTGAATTCCTTCCCTTTGTTGCTGGAAACCGATATTGCATTCATTTCCCTTACTACAAGTTGATCACCTCTTATTTATTTGATTTCCTCTGGAGTCGGGAATTTCAACATTTGGTGATATGTTGATGGCGTGACATTCATCTCATGCAACTATGATCTATCAAGAATTATGTCGTAGCCCATATCACCGTCCACCACTTCAAATAGGGTGGTCTTTGCAGCAAGATCACCCCCGGGTCATCACACTTGCTAAGTTGAATCCGGCGAGGAGTTTGGTTGCTGGAATAATGCTTCTGAGTAACTTAACTTGTTCCAGCACTCTCCATTGAATGATGTTGGTTGAACTTCCTGGGTCAACCGAAACACATTTAATCTTGAAATCTAAAACGTTAAGAGAAATTACCAGGGCATCATTGTGTTGCATAAGAAGTCCATCCGCGTCTTCTTCCATTAAGGTGATATTGTCTTGTGATGATCTGATAGGTCATCTTATAGTTTAGAACCTAATTCTGCATTTCGAGGTCTCAAAAACCTCATCTTAGCCTTCCTTAATTTGCGTGCACAGTCCGGGTATTGGCCCAGAAGGCTTTTATGTTGAAAACTGATAAAAATATAATTTTTTGCCTAAAACCTTCATTTGAATTGACTTCGGTCAATATTTTTGGTAAACATGCCCGGATCCATGCTTTGATAGTTCCGGTGGGTCCGTATCAAAATATGGGACCTGGGCGTATACCCGGAATCAAATTCGGAGGTCCCTAACTCGAGTTATGAATTTTTGATAAAAATTAAAAGTTTGGAAATTTAATGGTTTAAAGAATTGGTTGATGTTTGGCCCTGTTGATATCGGGTCCGTATTTTGGTTCCAGAGCCCGGTATAGGTCCAGTATAATATTTATGACTTATCTGTGAAATTTGGTAAGAAACGGAGTTGGTTTGACATGATTCGGACGTCCGGTTGTGAAAATAAGAATTTTAAAGTGTTCTTGAGAATTTCATTTTGATTTGGTGCTAAACGCATAGTTCTAGGTGTTATTTTGGTGATTTGATCGCGCGAACAAGTTCGTATGATGTTTTTAGACTTGTGTGCATGTTTGGTTTGGAGCCCCGAGGGCATGGGTGAGTTTCGGATAGGCTAAGGGATGTTTGAACTTAGGAAAATCTAGTTTTTCTGCAGTTTCAGGTGCTTTCTGGTTTCCTTCTTCGCATTCGCGAACACGAAGTAGAAACTGGGATGGTTGAGTTTTCTTCTTCGCGAACACGGAGCGATGGGGGCTTTACCCTTCGCGAACGCGAACGCGTAGTTTTAGGGACCTGAGGGAGGGGTGAGTCTTTCCTTCATCGCGAACGCGAGCAACGGCTCGCGAACGCGAAGGCCATGGGGGAGTATCCTTCACGAACGCAAAGTGGGACTCGCGATCGTATAATCTTGGCAGGCTTTGCTCTTCGCAAATGTGACAGTGTCCTCGCGAACGCGATGAACACTGTCACCCAGTTCATAAAACAGTCCCAAAACGGGACTTAAGCCATTCTTTCAACTTTTCAAAATCCAAACGGCCTAGAGGCGATTTTCAAGAGACATTTTCTTCCCCAAAGTGTTGGTAAGTGATTCTAAACCACTCTCTTTCAATTACCCATTACATTTCATGAATTTTCAACCTAAACTCTAGAGTTTTCATGGTAGAATTAGAGGTTTTGGGTAGAAACTAGGGATTTGGAAAAAATGGGGATTTAGACCTCAAATTGAGGTCAGATTCCAAAACCAGTTATATATCTGGGCTCGGGGATGAATGGGTAAATGGATTTTGGTCCGAACCTCGAGTTTTAACCAAGCGGGCCCGGGATCGATTTTTGACTTTTTGGGGAAAATTTTGGAAAATATAAATTTATGCAATGTAATTGATTCCTTTAGCAATATTTGATATTATTAAGTCATTTTTGAATAGATACGAATGGTTCTGAGGTGGATTCTAGATGAAAAGCTATGATTGAGTATTGAATAGCCTTCGGAGTAGGTAAGTGTCGTGGTTAACCTTGGCTTGAGGGATTAGTTGTTATTCACTTATTTTCTACGTGTTTGTATGTTGAGTACAAAGTATAGGTGAGGTGACGGGTACTGTGTTGTTGTCGAGTCATAACATGCGAGTGAGTCTTATTATTGTAATCGTGGTATTCCTTGATCATATTGTTCATGATTAGACTAGCTATTCGTTATGTTGAACTACTCTTATTATGTTTTACGGAAATTGGTATTGATTGGGTATTGACTCAAAATTGAGGTTAGTAACGTGGAATTGTATGTTGAAATAAGACTTGTTCTTGATATTTCTATCTCCCTGTTGTTACTGTTCATTGTCTTGGTGAGGGAGAGTGTTAATGCATGAAAGGTGATGTCGTGCAACATTTTGTGAGTGAGTGATAAAGCACTAAGGGTGATGACATGCCATGTTGTAAGAGAGTTAATGCGCGAAGGGTGATGTCGTGCCGTTTCTATTATTTCTTATGGTGAGGTTGAGAGTAAAGGGACGAAGGGTGATGCCGTGCACTTTTCTTTACTGTGTTTACTTGTTTTTTTCTGTTAAAGATATATCGATTGATCATGTTCTCATTCATGTTGTGATTTATTTCCATGTAATCCCCTCAGCATGTCCCCTTCCCAATATTTCTTGCCTTGCTTATTTAGTTGTTGTTATTGTTGCATATATTGATATATATTGCACAGGTTTATTTGTAGGTGTCTTGTCCTAGCCTCGTTACTACTTCGCCGAGGTTAGACTCGACACTTACCAGTACATGGGGTCGGTTGTACTGATACTGCACTCTGCACTTTCTGTGCAGATTTTGGTAACGGACCGAGTTAACCCTGAGTCTAGCTATTGGCTTGATCTGTTGGAGACCCAAGGTAGTCCTGTTGGTGTCCGCAGGTCCTGGCGTCCCCTTCTATGCATTTCATTTACTGTTTCATTTGTATTGAAAATAGTTATACTTCCTTCAGACATTTACTTGTAGTGAGATCTTAGAAGTCCGTGAATTGTTACTACAGATCCGGGTGATAGTAATTAATGCAGTTTTTATATTATTCTGCACTCACTTTAATTTATCTTAGCTAATTTGCTGTTATTTACTGAATGGAATAATGATTGGTTTAATGGTTCTCTAATGTTGGCTTGCCTAGCAAGTGAAATGTTAGGCGCCATCACGATCCCGGTGGCGGGAATTCCGGGTCGTGACAAGTTGGTATCAGAGCACTAGGTTGCCTAGGTCTCACAATTCACGAGCGAGCTTAGTAGAGTCTGAAGGATCGGTACGGAGACGTCTGTACTTATGTTCCAGAGGCTATGAAGTTTAGGAACAAATTTCACTTCTATTCTTCTCTTTCATGCGATTTTGTTTCCTCAATACTGATTGAACTCTTCTACTCTTATTCTCTCGCAGATGGCGAGAACACGTATCTCTTTCTCAGCTAAGCAACAGCTGAAGCCCCCAGTGGCAGCTATTACGAGGGGCAAAGGTCGAGGCTGAGGCCGAGGCCGTGCCAGAGGCCGAGGTAGGGGCTGGACTCAGCCTAGAGCTCTAGCAGCAGTACCAGCAGTGGAGCCTCAGGTAGAGTTGGGCGAGGAGGTTTCGGCCCAGACTGTTCCTGCCGGACCAGCTCAGGTTCCAGAGGGGTTCATTGCCACCCTAGTACTTCAGGACGCTTTGGTAGGTTTGGTGGGCCTTATGGAGAGTGTGGCCTAGACTGGCGCATTTCCCATGGCACCAGCCGTCTCTTAGGCTGGAGGAGGAGCCCAGACTCCCACTACTCCCGCTCCAAAGCAGATAGCTCCCCAGAATTAGGCTCCAACAGCTCAGCTAGTCAGAGTAGTTCAACCGGTTATTGTGGCACAAGCTGAAGATGGGTCAGCTATGTCTTTTGAGGCTTTATGGAGATTGGACAAGTTCACCAGCTCTTTTCAGTTCACTTCAGTGGTGCTCCTTCAGAGGATCCCAGGAGTATCTTGACAGCTGCTATGAGGTTCTACGGAACATGGGTATAGTGGAGACCAACGGGGACGATTTTACTGCACTTCAAATGAATGGTTCCGCCAAGAAATGGTGGAGAGATTATTTGTTGACCAGACCAGCTAGGTTATCTGCTCTTACTTGGGACCAGTTTTCTCAGCTCTTCCTAGAGAAGTTTCTCCCTTTACACTAAGAGAGGAGCATCGCCATCAGTTCGAGCGTCTCCAGCATGGCAGTATGACTGTTACTCAGTATGAGACCCGTGTTGTGGATTTGGCCCGCCATGCTCTTATTCTACTTCCTATCGAGAGAGAGGAGGTGAGGAGGTTTATTGATGTACTTGCTCAGCCTATCAGATTACAGATGGCTAAGGAGACTGGGAGTGAGAATTCTTTTCAAGCGGCTGCCAATGTTGCTAGGCGAGTCGAGATGGTTTTAGATCAGGGGAGTGGTCAGGGGTCTGACAAGAGGCCTCGTTACTCCGGTGGATTAAGTGGAGCCTCATCTGGAGGCCGGGGTACTTATGGTAGAGGCCATCCTCCCAGGTCATTTAATTCAACACTCCAGGCATCCCACAGTGCCTCAGGCGGTCGTTCATTATTCCGACCAGCTAGCCTACAGTGCACCACCATCCCCTATTAGTGCACCTCTGCTCCAGAGTTTTCAGGGTGGTTACTCAGGTCAACAGGGTCAGTTTCACGGCCAGCAGTCACTGCAGCCGAGGTCTTATTATACTTGTGGTGATCCGGGCACATTACTAGAATTTGCCCTCGGACATCAGGTAGCTCACAGCATCAGGATTCTCATGCTATGATTCCGGCACCAGTTGTTGCACCACTTGCTCAGCCGGCGAGAGGCATGGGTCAGGCAGATAGAGGTAGAGGCCAAACTATTAGAGGTAGAGGTCAGGCTGTTAGAGGTGGAGACCAGCCAGCTAGAGGTCATCCTAGGGACATAGTTCAGGGTGGTGAGGCCCAGCCCCGGTGTTATGCTTTTCTAGCTAGGCCTGAGGCTGAGTCATCTGACGTCGTTATTACAGGTACTGTTTCAGTTTGTAGTAGGGATGCTTCAGTTCTATTTGATTCGGGATTTACTTACTCCTATGTGTCATCCTATTTTGCTTCCTATTTGGTCATGCCTCATGATTCTTTTGGTGCTCCTGTGTATGTGTCCACACTAGTGGGAGATGCTATTATTGTAGATCATGTTTACCGTTCGTGTGTGGTCACCATTGGGAGACTTGAGACTCGTGTAGATCTTCTACTTCTCGATATGGTTGATTTTGATGTCATTCTGGGTATGGATTAGCTGTCACTTTATCATGCTATATTAGATTGTCACGCCAAGACAATGACCTTGGCCTTGCAGGGGTTGCCTCGATTAGAGTGGAGAGGGACCCTTGGCCATTCCACCAGCAGGGTTATCTCTTATGTGAAGGCTCGACATATGGTCGAGAAGGGGTGTCTAGCTTATTTGGCTTATGTCTGTGATTCTAGTGTGGAGGTTCCTTCCATAGATTCAGTGCTGGTTGTTCGTGAGTTTCCAGAGGTGTTTCCTGCAAAACTGCCGGAGATGCCACCTGACAGGGATATTGATTTCTGCATTGATTTGGCTCCGGGCACTCAGCCCATTTCCATTCCGCCATACTGCATGGCCCCGCCAGAGTTAAAATAATTAAAGAAACAGTTGCAAGATCTGCTTGATAAGGGATTCATTAGTCCTAGTGTCTCGCCCTGGGGTGCACCTGTGTTGTTTGTGAAGAAGAAAGATGGATCGATGAGGATGTGTATAGATTATCGGCAGTTGAACAAGGTCACCATCAAGAACAAATATCCATTTCCAAGAATTGATAATTTATTTGATCAGCTTCAGGGTGCCAAGGTGTTTTCGAAGATTGATTTGCGATCTGGCTACCATCAGTTGAGGAGTAGGGCATCTGATGTCCCTAAGACAGCTTTTCGGACTCAGTATAGGCATTATGAGTTTCCGGTGATGTCATTTGGGCTGACAAATGCCCCAGCGACATTCATGGATTTGATGAACCGGGTGTTCAAGGCCTACTTGGATTCCTTTGTGATTGTGTTTATTGATGATATCTTGATCTACTCCCGCAGCCGAGAGGAGCATGCGAAGCATCTTTGGATCGTTCTTCAGACTTTGAGAGACAGTCAGTTATATGCTAAGTTCTCAAAATGCGAGTTTTGGTTGAGTTCAGTTACTTTCTTGGGTCATGTTGTATCAGCAGAGGGTATCTAGGTGGATCCTAAGAGGATTGAGGTAGTCAAGAACTAGCCTAGACCCATATCAGTTATAGAGATCCGGAGTTTCTTGGTATTGGTGGGCTATTACCATCGGTTTGTGGAGGGGTTTTCATCTGTAGCAGCCCCGTTGACCAGGTTGACCCAGAAGGGTGCCCCGTTTAGATGGTTAGACGAGTGTGAGGTGAGCTTTCAGAAGATGAAGACATCGTTGACTATGACACCGGTATTGGTGTTACCCTCAGGTTCAGGATCTTATACAGTATATTGTGATGCATCTCGTATTGGTCTGGGTGCGGTATTGATGTAGGGTGGCAAGGTTATTACATATGCTTCGCGACAGCTGAAGGTTCATGAGAAGAATTACCCTGTTCATGATCTAGAGCTGGCAGCCATTATTCACGCGCTGAGGATTTGGAGGCACTATCCGGCGTGCCATGTGAGGTATTCACTTACGGCATGTTTGCCAGTTGAGATCAAAGAGTTATCCTTCAGTTCGAGTGCAGTAAAGAGGTCATCCCGCCGAGGCAGCTACTTGAGAGTCAGAGTCGGACATGTGGAGTAGATACCCACATCTTTTCACTAGCCCAGGTACTTTTCTATGTCCGTTCGAGGACGAACGATTGTTTTAGAGGTGGAGAATGTGATGACCCGATAGGTCATCTTATATTTTAGAATCTAATTTTGCATTTCAAGGTCTCAAAAACCTCATCTTAGCCTTTCTTGATTTGCGTGCACAATCCGGGCATTGGCCTAGAAGGCTTTTATGTTGAAAACTGATAAAAATAAGAAAATTTGCCTAAAAACTTCATTAGAATTGACTTCGGTCAATATTTTTGGTAAACGGGACCGGATCCGTGTTTTGACGATCCCGGTGGGTCCGTATTGAAATATGGGACCTGGGCGTATGCCCGGAATCGAATTCGGAGGTCCCTAACTCGAGTTATGAATTTTTGATGAAAGTTAAAAGTCTATAAATTTAATGGTTTTAAGAATTGGTTGAAGTTTGGCCTTGTTGATACCGGGTCCGTATTTTAGTTCCGGAGCCCGGTATAGGTCTAATATAATATTTATGACTTATCTGTGAAATTTGGTGAGAAACGGAGTTAGTTTGACGTGATTCGGACGTCCGATGGTGAAAATAGGAATTTTAAAGTGTTTTTGAGAATTTCATTTGATTTGGTGCTAAATTCGTAGTTCTAGGTGTTATTTTGGCGATTTAATCGCGCGAGCAAGTTCGTATGATGTTTTTAGACTTGTGTGCATGCTTGGTTTGGAGCCCCGAGGGATGTTTGAACTTAGGAAAATCTGGATTTTCTGCAGTTTGAGGTGCCTTCTGGTTTCCTTCTTCGTGTTCGCGAAGGCACTCTCGCGAACGCGAAGTAGAAACTGGGATGGCTGAGTTTTCTTCTTCGCGAACGCGAAGGCTGGTTCGCGAACGCGGAGCGATGGAGGCTTTACCTTTCGCGAACGTGAGCAGCTCAACATGAACGCGTAGTGTTAGGGACCTGGGGGAGGGGTCAGTCTTTCCTTCATCGCGAACGCGAGCAAGGGCTCGCGAACGCGAAGGCCAGAGGGGAGTATCCTTCATGAACGTGAAGTGGGAATCGCGATCGTGTAAGCTTGGCAAGCTCTGCTCTTCGCGAACGTGACAGTGTCCTCGCGAACGTGATGAACACTGTCGCCCAGTTCATAAAACAGTCCCAAAACGGGACTTAAGCCATTCTTTCAACTTTTCAAAAACCAAACGGGCTAGAGGCAATTTTCAAGAGACATTTTCTTCCCCAAAGTGTTGGTAAGTGATTCTAAACCACTCTCTTTCAATTACCCATTACATTTCATGAATTTTTAACCTAAAATCTAGAGTTTTCATGGTAGAATTTGGAGTTTTGGGCAGAAACTAGGGATTTGGAAAAAATGGGAATTTAGACCTCAAATTGAGGCCGGATTCCAAAACCAGTTATATATCCGGACTCAGGGGTGAATGGGTAAATGGATTTTGATTCGAACCTCGGGTTTTGACCAAGCGGGGCCGGGGTTGATTTTTGACTTTTTGGGGGAAAGTTTGGAAAATATAAATTTATGCAATGTAATTGATTCCTTTAGCAATATTTGATATTATTAAGTCATTTTTGAATAGATACGAGTGGTTCTGAGGTGGATTCTAGAGAAAAAGTTGTGATTGAGTATTGAGTGGCCTTCGGAGCGAGGTAAGTGTCGTGGTTAACCTTGGCTTGAGGGATTAGGTATTATTCGCTTATTTGCTACGTGTTTGTATGTTGAGTACAACGTATAGGTGAGGTGACGAGTACCTATGTGTTGTCATTGGGTCATGACGTGCGAGTGAGTTGTATTATTGTAATCGTGATATTCCTTGATCATATTGTTCATGATTAGACTAGCTATTCGTTATGTTGAACAATTCTTATTATGTTTTACAGAAATTGGTATTGATTGGGTATTGACTCAAAGTTGAGGTTAGTAACGTGGAATTGAATGTTGAAGTAAGACTTGTTCTTGATATTTCTATCTCCCTGTTGTTACTGTTCATTGTCTTGGTGAGGGATAGTGTTAAAGCACGAAGGGTGATGTCGTGCAATATTTTGTGAGTGAGTGATAAAGCACGAAGGGTGATTTCATGCCATGTTATGAGAGAGTTAATGCACGAAGGGTGATGCCGTGCCGTTTCAATTGTTTTTTATGGTGAGGTTGAGAGTAAAAGTACGAAGGGTGATGCTGTGCACTTTCCTTTACTGTGTTTACTTGTTTATTTCTGTTAAAGATATATCGATTGATCATTTTCTCATTCCTGTTGTGATTCCTTGCCATGTAATCCCCTTAGCATGTCCCCTTCCCAATATTTCTTGCCTTGCTTCTTTAGTTGTTGTTATTGTTGTATATATTGATATATATTGCACAGGTTTATTTGTAGGTGTCTTGTCCTAGCCTCGTTACTACTTCGCCGACGGTAGACTCGACACTTACCAGTTCATGAGGTCGGTTGTACTGATACTGCACTCTACACTTTCTGTGCAAATTTTGGTACCGGACCGAGTTGAACCTGAGTCTAGTTGCTAGCTTGATCTGTTGGAGACCCAAGGTAGTCTTGTTGGCGTCCGTAGGCCCCGGCGTCCCCTTCTATGCATTTCATTTACTCTTTCGGTTGTATCGAAAACAGTCGTATTTCCTTCAGACATTTACTTGTAGTGAAATCTTAGAAGTTCGTGAATTGTCACTCCAGATCCGGGTGGTAGTAATTAATGCTGTTTTTATATTATTCCGCACTCACTATAATTCATCTTAGCTAATTTGCTGTTATTTACTGAATGGAATAAGGATTGGTTTAATGGTTTTCTAACATTGGCTTGCCTAGCAAGTGAAATATTAGGCTCCATCATAGTCCCGGCGGTGGAAATTTTGGGTCATGACACGTCTTCGGAGACTTCCTGGAGTCTCTTGCTATGAGTCACTGGCACCTTTTTCTTTTTCGCCGCCGAGAAGGTTACACCATTGATCTCATTCCTCCCCCTCCCCCCCCCCCCAAAAAAAAATCATGTTGATAGTTAGTCGAGGAGGGTCTTCCCCTACCTTCGAGGGCTATGCGTTGTATTGGCTGTGACAGTAATTGTTCGTAGCCCGGTCGCTTAAGAATTCCTTGAGATGGTCGTTCTTTAACAGTGTAGCAACTTCTTCGCGTAGATGTTGGCAGTCCCCAATTCGGTGGCCATTAGTCCCAAATATTCGCACCATAAATTAGGATCCTTTTGGCTGGGATTGGATCGCATCGGCCTCGGGAACTGTGCTTCCTTGATGTTCCTCATCGCCGATACCAGCTCCACTACGCTGAAATTGAAATTATATTCGAACAACTGATAAGTGGGTATTTTATCAGCTTATCTAGTCTTTAATCTTATATTTTTGCTATTTTTGATTGATAAAATCATGTGTTTAATGTCATCTACTTCTATTTTATAGGTTTTATGTGATTTAGAATAACAACCACCAAAGCTGCCATTTCCTCGCGGTTAAGACCCCCATCGCCATTTGCATCAAAATTCTGGAAGATTCTTTTCACCTTCTCCGATCGCTGAATTCCAGAATCTTCCAGATTCTTTTCACCTTCTCCAACATTCAAAAAGGACTTGTTTATGGTGGTGGATATGGCGTGAGGTCAGCCATGCTGGATGAATTTTTAAAATGGATCATAATCACTCACCCCCTTCCAAAATCAATCATAATCACTTACTTATTTTTTTTATTTTTATTTATTATATGTTAATCTTGTTCTGATCGAGCTTCGTTTGGTCCAAGTGTTACAAAATTTAGTTTCAACTCCACAATGACAAAATATACAACTTTCCATCATTTTCACGGTCTGAAAAAAAAGAAAAAAAAATTAAAAATAGAGCTTCAGATTTTACAAGAAGGAGGAATGAAGCTTCAGATTTTAAAAAATGAAGGAAGAGGGTATTTTAGAAGGAATGAATAAGAAGACACTTAAATACAACCTATGTTGTACGGTTGGGCATTGGTAAGGGGCCTTTCACGCTTATGTGCGTCGTGTTCCTCACATGGCTTGTTGATTAGGATCAACTGACGCCACATGGGCATGGTCAATGATCAAATGTGTTTATTAGTTACGGGAAAAATGAGTTCGAGTGTTCAAATGGAAAATTTAAAAGTTTATGTATCGATTTTTAAAATCCCGTCAAGTTTAAGTGGCCAGGAAGCCATTCCGCCTTGTTAATTTACAATTATGCTAATTGTGATCTCCTTCACCTTGTATTTTGTGGATTCCTCAACAACCCAAAACCAATGAATAACGAAAAAGGTAATAACTTAGACAATTGTCCATAGGGCTGCTTAACGGGCGGTTATTTACTCTTAACGGTTTGGCTTATCGGTTATCAATTTTTAAATGTATTAATCTGCTAACCACCCGATAAGATATCGGGCGAATTGGTATCAGTTTAGCTATTATCGGACGATTATCGGTTTAGTTTCAATTGATTGAAATGATGATATTCTTCAGTGGTGGGGGTAGGGATGTGAAGTACATAGATGAACATACTGATGGACTGACTGCTTTTAATTTGTATGTTCTGCAGGTAAAGCTGCAATTCTTGGTCAAAGTGAGGTTTAACTATAAGCGGTGAAGTTATGATTCAGACTTGTAAATATATACTACGTATCTGTTATGTAAAGATGGTTCCACTCCATATTAGTGGAAACTGCATCTTCTTACTCATCATGTGCAGGCTTGATACTGAGGTTATCTTTTGTCGTGTGTGGGAGGACTAGATTTTGTTGGATCTCATTTTGGGGTTTTAGGGGGAGATCGCGTCCTGCACATATAAATGCCTTTTGTACCAGATGAATTGTGTTTTCAACTATGATGCTTAGCTTATGGCAATGGTTGATATTAGCAGTAATAACCTGAGAGCTGTCACTGCTGGTTGTGGTTGAAGATATTGTTGCTCTGTAAATTTTGTTGTAACTCGCTTGTGTCCTTTCTGCTGCTACTCTTCCGGATTTTGCTAAGAAAAGTTGACATGAAACTAATTAGAAGTTGCAGTGTCTCCTAGCTTTGCTTTGGCTATATAGTAAACTGTTTAAAGTTAAAGTTTTGTAACAAAATATGAATGATTCTAGAAGATGGTAATCTTTCTGGAAAATATATATATATTCTTAACGGGTTAACGGATTATCCGTTAAGAAAATTGAATAATCCTTCCCCAAACCGAAAAGCGGATTATCCGTTAAGAAAATTGAATAATCCGCCCCCAAACTGATAAGCCGTTAATAAAAAAATTTCAATCCGTTCCCCATCCGTTAAACCGTTAACCCGATACCAATAAGCCATTTAGTATCGATTTCGGTTCGATTTTCGGTTTTGAACACCCCTAATTGTCCATCGCCTCCATGCATGACGTTATTTGTCAAAAATCTTTTGAAATATTGCCAACAAAAAGTGTAGATGGACCTATTTTAACCAATACGAAAAGCTGAAAAATAGACCTATATATTCTAACCGATATTAGAAGTCGAAATAAATTTTAGAATTTGCAACGATAATTACTGACGTGATAAGGATACTATTCACGTACGCTTGTATATGACCAAATGGTGAATACGCCTTTATCACACACAAGGAGGAACATTATCACCACAATAGGTGAAGTATAACAAGAATAAATTAGTTAAATCTGTAGTAGATTAGTTGTAGCTTAAGTCCTATCTTCCTTTAAATCAGTTAACTGTTTACAGTAAACAATTTGACGACAAATTCAATTTTTTCTTGTCGCATACAAATTCAACTCCTCGAACATTAATGTAATGCTCTTACATTCGTGTTCAACAGTGTTATTGATACTGTTGAAACATCAGAAATTCATAAAACCGTAATTTAAATGATAGAGAACGAAGTCTAGTTTAGTGGCAAGTCATGTAGCCAAAAGGGCATCATTCAACTACAATGTTAGAATCGTTTAATTTATCTTCAATTTAATTTTAAAAAAAGAAAATTGATTGGCCCTTACCAACATGCACGAGACTGTTTCCACAACTTAAACCCACGACTTCCTAATTATATGCCTTAAACCCACGATTATATGACTGACAACTTTTACCGTTGCGCCAATGCTCTCGTCGGCTAAAAGATCTTGCTACAGACTAAAAAGTATATCTTCCATGTATTAAAGAAATTGTTTGGTTGGTCCTCACCAACATGGAGTGATAAAGCCACACAAAAATGCCACGGTCGCAACATAATGTCTGCTGAACAAGAAATTAACTTTCACATAACTATATAGTCCGTCCACAAAATTTCAACTGGAAAACAACACAATTTTCCAGCTTGAAAGGACTAAACACTGAACAGCCATTGAACAAACAAGACGCAAATCTCCTCAACAGCACCAGCATATATGGATACAAAATTCCCAAACATTACATTTCTCAAGTTAAGGACATTCGTAGGAAAATTCAAGGATTACTAGTAAAGCAAGAGTTTTGTTTTACATTACTATCTTAGACCAAGTATGCTGGTTTCATATCGGAGGAAAGGCGGTAGGAAAGCTACTCTTCATCCACCACTACACTGATCTCACCTTTCTCAAGCATATCATAAAATTCCTTGGCTCTCCTCTGGTTATTCCAGTGGTGCATCTTCCACAAGCCTCCCGCGCGATGCCAAGTGCAATCCCAATCAGTATTTCCTTCACCACACTTGGACCCTTGTATGCAGCATGGGCAATATGAGAACCTGCCATTTTTCCTCCCTTTTTTTGGTGGGGGTGGTCAGACAAAGAAAAGTGTTAGCTCTGAGAACTATTACTATACTACTTGCTTAAAAGAAAAAAGACTATCACCATATTAATTGTTGCCTACTTCTGAATAAACTAGAGGTAGCAAATAGATGGGTTGTGTCAGCTTGGACGGGTCAAAATTGGTCGAATTAATAAACATGTGGTGATCAACCCACTCAAAGTTTGCTCGGGTGAAAACTGGCCTGCTGGGCCAAGATGGATCAAATAACGGGTCAACCCGTCCAACATGACACCACTTCCCTCCCCTTTTTTTTTATTTTTCTGTTTAAAAAGAAAAAAATGGGAAAGTTACTATATATATATATATTCTTAAAATTATCAGCTTAAGTTCTTCAAGATTTACATAATTTCCAATCTCACCAAATTTGATTTTTGTATGTTTGTGTTAAATTACAATTTGGCTCGTGTTGATCCAATAGTTAGATGAGTCATTTCGAGTTTAACCTGTTGGATCAAGTCAACAAACAAATAATAACCCAATCTTTTAAAACTTCCATGGGTTAAAAAAACATGGGTTGGGTTGATTCTGCCCCTCTATAAGCAAGTAAAACACTCCAGTTACTTCCTCATACATGCGATCACACATACAGCATCCAGAGTTTTTTATTCATATCATAAAAAACAGAAGTACAAGCTAAATTTCCTGTTTCTTTCCGGCTCATTTCGTTCCAAAATCAACCTACTACTATTTCCCTTCTAACGCAAATCAACCTGAGACATATGACAAGCACAACACTAATACTACTATACAAAAAGAGCAACTAAACCTTAGACAAGTCTCTTAAAGCGTATATACCTTCTTCTTTTTTCAAGTTTGGAAATTTTTAATCCAAATAAATCATCGACTTTGGGTGTGTTTGGTATAACTGAAAATGTTTTTGGTGAAAAATGTTTTCTTGGAAAACAAGTAGTAATATTACTCATTTTTCGGTGATTGGTACGCAAATTAAGGAAAATAACTTCTCAAAAGTATTCATAAATAATTTAGATACAATAAACATGAAACCATAAACTTTCGAACCAATAACCTTCCGAACCCACAAATTTCATAAACTTCTGAACCGCAAAACTTTCGAACCCGTAAACTCTATAATTTCTAAACCCGTAAACATCCAAACACATAAACCTCCCAACTCATAACTTTGGAACTCGTAAAATTTCGAACCTGTAAACTGAAAAATGAAAAAACCAGAATTGAAAATATATAAAAAAAATAAATAATTGCGGGCGGGGGTGAGTGAGTGGCGCATAAAAACGAAAAAAAAAGAAAAAGTAAAAAAAATTGCGGAGGGGTGAGGGGTTGGGATTGGTAGGTGGTGCAGAAAAACGAAAAAACAAAAAATAGAAAATTAAAAATAAAAAAAATAAAAAATTGGGGATTGACGGGGTTGGGTTGGGGTAGGTGGGTGATACAAAAAAAAAAATAGAAAATTGAAGTGGGAGGGAATTGGGGTACGTGAGGGTAGGTGGAGTTTTTAGAAAAATATTTTTCTGACTTTTTCTAAATAAATCATTTTTCTCCAATTAAAAAAAAATTTGATATCTAGGAAAATATTTTTCAAACTATTTTTTACCAGCAAATAGCCGAACACACTCTTTATCGCATACCATTTTCTGTTGCTTCCTTTCTCGCGTACCATTTTCTGTTGCTTCCTTTCTCGCGTAGGCAAACAACTTCGATTTAAATTTCCTACTTCGCAGCATGCAAACATCAAACAAACTGGAGAAAATACAAGAATTAAAGAGAAAACCATGCAAAAAAAAAAAAAAAAAGGATTCAGAAAGAAACATACCTCCGGAAAATCGGTGACGGACAAAAACCAGCGAGAATTGAGCAGACGGAATTGGAAGAGGTATAAAAACTGGGTAGTATTCTCGTTTAGGGGTAGATTTCGTGCGGCGTGTCACACGCTATTTAATTTAGTCCCCTGAGAATTAATTAAAGAATCATTTGAAAGATTACTATATCGCAATTACTCGTATTTACTAGTTAGTTACAGTTCGGAATTTTCTGGTATCTTGCCAACCCGAAATGAACGGGTTTCATGACACGTCAGTATGGATTTGTTTCTTCTTTCTTTCCCTTTTTAGACCGGACATTTTGTTTTTGAGTGAATGAGGAGGACTAGGGTCTAGGGGTGAGAAATAGAAATTATTATGTATATTCTTTGAATAAGAAAAATCAAATTTAATCGATGTACAGATTAATTTGTTTTCTTAGAAATGTTAAAATTTTGGGTTTGTTTATAAGTTAGTCTACACATATTTGTGATCCTTATCTGAAAATATAATTTCATTCAATATGAGTATCACATAGATTAGTTTTTTTTTGGTACAAATACCTCAATCTTTTTGTTTTCGCAAGTCAAGACTTATTTTACTCATCTGTATTTTTCGAATTTGATTGAGATACATTATTTTATTAAAAGTAAATGAAATAATTCATTGTTTAAGTTTCATATTGAGATTTGCATCTAGTTCCACGAGACATAAATCGAAAAGCGAGAAGTGAAAGTGTACAATTTATGAACATTAGAAAGTAGCAAAAATATAAAATTTTTGTAAATTGCAATAAACATAACTAACATCAGCCACCCAAAAACAACAATGCCGGTATTAGTCCACAATTCTTCAAAGTTCGAGACTCAAATAACTGTCCACTTCTCATTTGAAGCGCACACTTGTATTAATTTAATCACTTCACCAATGAAGTAATAATAAACGAAATAACAAGAAGCAGAGCTAAGCCAAACTCTCCTCCTCTATTTACCCAAAACAACGAAATGACAATAGAGGATCCAATACACGCCAAAGCTTGAGGTAAGGCACATGTCTGAAAATTTTGAAGGCGTTCACATGTCTAGAAAGATATAAACAGATCGTTGAGCTCAGTTCAGGAGAAATTAAAGAGCTAGCTTATTGCTCGATCAATTGGAGTAATATAAGCTCGATTACTCCCACAGATTTTGGCTTTGCGTTACAACACATATAGATGAATCCAGCAATAATAGAAATCTGAATGAAAATTTGTGCCATGTCAAAACATCTTTCCATTCAAGTAGAACAAAATATAACGACACTCATGCAAATATTTTCTATTTGGCTACACAATAAAGTTGGAATCGTTTCCGCCTTTTAACTTTAAGAATATTTGTGTACAAATATACATACATGCATCAATACATGTGTGTGCACATACATACATACATACATACATTTGAGTGAAAGAAATACACACATACACATATATTTGATACGTAAAGACAAATGTTTATTTTTGTTTATAGGTTTGCCACATATTTTATTTAAACGGATAAGAGATAGCAATTTAAAAGAAAGGGACAAGTAAGTGAAATCAACATGGACAGAGGGCTATGGAACACATTTTAAGAAAAGGCCAACATCATGGTCTTGAAGGAGGATGTCTATGCAGTGAAAGGTTTTATCTCTATTTCTTAAGTCAAAACCACTTGAATTTTTTCCCTGAATTTGAGTTAGGAAGCAAATCCAGCAATAAAGAAGTAGAAGAATAAAAAGAAGGATCGACATGTTCACTCCAGTTCAGCCAAAGAAAAATATCTCCTCCTATAAATCCATTTAGTGACTGACCGGTGTGTAAAGAATTGAGAGAACAGGAAACTGAATACAGTTCATAGTTGAGTACTGGAATGTTCTGTGGCTCATTAATATTGAAGATAATAAGACTACCTTCTATTAGAGGGATATTCTACAATCATTATCAATTGGTTATAACTCTTTTTGGACCCAAATGGACTAGTTCTGAAGATACAAGTGAAGCATAATTCAAAAAGCAAAAATCACGAACAAATCATCTAATTCTGGTGCACTCCAAGTATGAACATAGATTGCCTTTGCCTTCCATGTTTCCTATCGGATCTACAGAGAAAATATAATTACCTACAACAAAGATAAATTTAACTCAATCTGATCTAATTAGCAGCTGACCTTTAGCTTAAATTCTTCAAAATTTTGTTCTTAAGCATAGATGACGCCTCTTGCCATGAAGATAGGGGCAAAAGCCACCAACTCCCCAGAATTCCAACAAGAGTAAACTCCTGATCTTTTAGTTCGACCTTAGCTAGAGAGAGAAACAGATAATCTGCAACTTCAACTTTCTTTGCATATAATGACTGCAGGAAGAAGTTTTAAGAGGACAGCTACAAGTATCAGTAAGTCACATTAAAAAAATGAGCATATGTTTTCTAACTGAAAGGTGCCACATCCTATTTCACGATGTGCTATAGTATCAACTGCATGAATGCAATTAATTTGGCTATTTTGACTACCTGAACTTGAAATAAATTGCCAGCAACATCCATCCTCACACTACACCGAGGAGCTAAATCATGAAACTAACCTTGAACTTATAGATAAATGGTTGTTCGCGAACTGCTTGATGTCGCAACTGAAATATTTCACATCAAGTGTGAGCAAAACATATCAGATATCTACCTCTTGATTGAGATGATGCTATATGCACGCTAAAATACAAACTCCATTAACAATTTTTATGGAATAGATAGAGGCAAAAAGAGCAGCCCGGTGCACTAAGCTCCCGCTATGCGCGGGGTCCGGAAAAGGGCCGGACCACAAGGGTCTATTGTACGCAACCTTACCCTGCATTTTTGCAAGAGGCTGTTATAAAAGGAAACATGTTAATTAATCCACCACAAACTGTCGATGAATCCAGCTATTCTGCCCCTGCTCTAGCGCAGATGAAGGACTTGGACATAATGTATAGAAAGAATGGTCCCTTACCTGTTCGACAAGGACATAAACTGATAAAGGGCTTGGCTTTGTCGTAAGAAGAATAATAGTGACTTTAGTTGCAATAATTAATGGATGACCCCAGTTCATCAACACAGTAATCACAAACAAGAGAGGAACCAACAGCTTCCTTAAAGTCATTAAGAGAGATCGACGGTTTTCTTCAGTATCTGAATCACCGAACATGCCCAAATGATGGTCATCCAATAGACCATCAAGACCTAGAATGTCATTAGAAAAGAGTAAATATTCACATAAAATTAATTAGACCACACTTTCCTAGGCATGAATAACATGCTGCATTTAGAAAAGAGAGCTGGTACATTTATAGAATGTTTAATTCAAATTATCATAACCATAAACTTCTCACCATCAGAAGAATATGCAATGCGAGGAGAAAGCTTAATAGATCCAAGCAAAGCCGACAAACCAAATGCACTCCATAAAGTGTAACTGCGCCCTACGAGTTTACCAACAAAGAAACAAAGATATTCAATACAAATCAGGAATCACAAGTGGTCGTAAAGGCTAACTAAAAATATAGAACAAAAAGCACCAGCAATGTTTTATATCTTTTTGTTGCACAACTTAATAAGAAAAAAAGGGAATTATACTCAATAACTATCAATCGCAACCTACTCAATGATGCAAAAGATAAAGATAAGCTCATTAAGTTATGCCCTCAATTCAAAATCAACTAAACCTTTTATAAATAGGATGGATGCAACTAAAACAACACATTTTAATTAGCGACTAAACATTAGTAAACACTTGATTTACATAATATACCAATTCAACTTTTGTATTTGAAAAAAAAAGGAAATTAACATGTGCAGATAAATACATAGATCTTCAGTGATAGATGAAGATAAGCATTTCCCGTATTTTCCAACTGATAAACTAGGAAAGAACCATGACACATACCAGTAGTTCTAAGTTGAGTCTGCTTAACTTGAATCTTACACTATATTTGGCAAGAACAAAAGGAGGACGGAATGTAAAAGTGGAAAGGTAGATGTCCTACAAGTTAAAGTTTTCATTACATTTCAAAGTACCATGGAAAAAACAGTATTTCATTTCTCTTCTATTTTCCTTTATACTATAACAATCTACCTATGCATTGACTACTACATCTTAGGGACGGAAGTGATCCTAAAAGAGAAGTCTTTCTTTAAAGTTATGAAACTGTAAGCTGCTCTCTCCTCTCGTTGGACCAAACATCGTGTTACAATGCCATACTAAAACACCACTTGGGGGCAGCTCCGACTTCCTAATAAGCTTCGTAAACAAAAACATCACAACTCTAACAAGGTACACAACCTTCAGCGAAGAAATAAGGTGACCAGCTGGAAGTTTTTGAAATCCCAACAATATTTTCTATATAAAAAGAATCCGGAAAGCCATCAGGCTACAGAGACTATACTCCAAAACTTACCTGAATTTTGTACTTTTCTAAAGTAATGGTGGAATGTCTCAAAATTAGATCCCCCAGCGAACTTTGACACCCGACTGTACATCTGAGGCTTTAGGCATCTCATGAAGATCTTCAAAGGTGCAAATTTTCCATCAACTGCAACAAATTATGAAGAAAAAGAAACAGATATCTGAATTTGCTACACCTATAAAAGAGAAAAAAGAATGATTCAACAAACTACAAATAGCAGGATGACTGTGATTTTAATTATACTCCCTCTGCCCCATTTTATGTGGCGCACTTTTAGTCTAGAATGACATCATTTTTTATTTAGAAACAAATTAACTTTAAACTTCCATTTACCCTAATGAGATGATTTAGCTGTATAAATGTCTATTGCTTATTTTAAACTACAAGTTTCAAGAGTCTTTCTTGTTTTCTTAACCTCTGTATCCAGTCAAACACCTCATATAAATTGGGATGTGGGTCTGATACCAAATACTTAGCTAGTGTACTTTCCATTGGAACTGAATGCAATATTGGTATGTTCCATAAGTTTTACTCCCTTTGTCCCAATTTATGCTATACTTTTCCTTTTAGTCTATCACAAATAGAATGACACATTTTTATTTATTTTTAGATTAACTTTAAACTTCTTAATGAAATGTCTATGACTTGTTTTAAATTATAAATTTTAAAAGTCTTTCTTTCTTTCTTAAACTTTATGTTCAATCAAACACATCATATAAATTAGGACAGAGGGAGTAATAATTAATTTTCATGTAAAAGTAGTGAAGGCCCATACTAAGTGAACCTGGGTATGTAGTTTGTTTCTAAATTTTATATTTAGAAATAATTTAACATTGAAATTCAATTTTATCCTTAATAAAATGATTTATAACCACATATTCTATGACTTGTTTATAATCAGGAGTTGCAAAAGTCCTTTGTTTCTTAAACTTTGCCCCACAAACACCTTCACATAAATTGGTAATAATTAATTTTCATGTAAAAGTAGCGCAGGCGTAAAGAGAATAGGAACTTACATGGGATTGTGGAACGATAGAGATGGAAGTAAGGAGAGGTAATAGAGGCCAGAGAAGTCCCAAATGGCTGTAAATATCTTACTGCATACATTATTGAAAATGAATGTAAAAAGTAATTTATCAGTATTTCAAGTTTCTGCTCATTGCGGAGAAAAAAAATTGAAGCTTCATAGGCGTCTGTCGACGGTCGGAATTGTCAGCTCCGAGAAGAAATTGAACAGAGTAGCTGGATTTGCCAGCCGTAACCAAACGTGTGCGACGACGGAAATCTCGCCGTTTCACCTGCAGGAAAGCCACGCAATTGATTAATATTGAATAATGACAATAATGGTTCTTTATATTTGGAGTTAGGTTCAAAATGGTCCCTTAAATATATCTTAAATAATTTTCATCCTTTAAGTTTGCCAAAATTAAACACTTTTGGTTATTAAACTTTTCGGAATCGTGTTTAGTTTTTCTCCATGAATTCATGGAGGTACAATTTCTCTAGTCTCTAAAATATTTGGTATTTTTTGGAGCCTAATGCATCTTTTAGGTGTAATTTCTACTATTTTTTAATTATTTTTATGTCAAATATAATCTTTTATTATTATTAGTTTTAGATTTAACGGAATTTGTTGGAATTTTTTATTAAATATTTTTCACAATTTGCATAAAATCTAACAGTCAAAGTTTATTAATTATTTAACAAAGATCAAAAGTGCTCATTCGTAACAAACTTAGATGACCAAAGTTGTTAAAAGTATATTTCAGGGATCAATTTGACCCTATCCCAAACATAAGGGATCATTTTGTCATTTTATCAATATCATATGATTACCATTTTTCAATAAAGTTAAGTTAGATAATGTGAAATTGAAAAAAGGTTTAATAAATTCATTCACTCCAGTATAACAAATGCAAAAAAAATAAAATGTTAATATAGCTTATTGAGTTATCAAGCTGAACTGTGTGTATAAGGAGTTTGGTGTGATGACTTGCTAGTTGAAAATCATAATTTTGATGATCATATTAGGTTTTAGGTCTTCTTGGCCTTTTACAATGTTTAATTTAAGAAAATATCTTTTTTAAATCTCTTATGTGTAAATGAAAGATCTCTTATGTGTAAAAGTAAATCTCTCATGTGTAAAATAAAAGGTAGGGTCATAAAACTAAAAACAAATTTGTAAAAGGCCAAAAAACCAATTAACCCATCATATTATGTATTTCAGTAAATTATCATTTTCATGAAAATAAGTGCACCACAATAATTAATAGTTGTATTATTGGTGTTATATAACTCAAAACATTGGATTTAAAGTCAAAATACCTGCAAGATGACTTGGGATAAGATCTCATCCTAGGTAGGCTAAAGCTAGACTTAATTTCTTTAGTGGTTGTTTACTCGAAAAACGGATAGAGTTGAATTTATTCGTAGTTCTAAGGATATGTGATATATCTCAATACAAACTGTAAGGATAGAAGAAAATATCAAATATGGACCGTAGAGAAGACAAAATAAACATACTTGTAACGAAGGCGATTTTTTGGGATTAAGTAAAATGAATCAGTTTATGAGGCTTTAAAGAATAACTCATGAATATAAGAGAATATGGTACTTCAATTACAATGTGTCCTTCAATAACCCCCCAGAAACCCCCTTTATAGTAGAGGGACATTACTTTAAATATAATTAAAAAATATTCAGTGGGAAATCCATGATAAATCAGCTTTTCCAGAATTCCTTCCAAGATTCTCTCATCTAGTGGGATTGCAACGGCTTATGTCTGTGAGTTCGATCTGACTTGGGCTTCGATCTCGGCTTGAGCCCGATTCTAACTCGAGCTCTCGATCTTTGGCTTAGGCTCGATTCTGATTCGGACCTTTGAATTGATTCGAGGTCGATGTTGGTTGGTCTCTGGCTCATAAGCTTGATAGCTTTATCTACATCATAGTCCGATTTGGATTCGAGCTTAGTAACAATATCGAACTCGACATTGATCGGCCCCTCGGGTTCGAGGCTTGTTTGCTCCATCTTCGGAAACCATCTCGAAGTCTTACTTCAATCGATTCTCGTTCGAACTTGAACACACGTGCGAAGGTCGAAATCTATTTCGACCGTATACCGTGGTCACTAACTTACGAGAATATTTTACCTAAGTTATTTTTGTTTGGTTTGGGATAACAAAGTTATTCAATTATTATTTTTTGGCTTAAAAACCAAAGAATTCCCATTTAGTATGCCATGTCAAACTAAAAAATATAATTTAATTATAAAATCAATGTCTCTTATACCCATTTAATCTACCCGATAAGTAAATGGGCCTATATTAAATGATCGTAGACAAAATTGGTCATAGTTGCCATTTTATTGTTTCTGTTGTATGATGGTTTAATATATTAATGATAAGAACTTTCTAAAGTAGAGCCAATTTTTTTCAAACTATTATATATTAAATTATTAGAATAATTTACATTCTCTAAAGGCCAGAAAATAGTAAGAAAGAGGGGTGAAATATGGTTGTTCAAAACAGAACTGTAACCGTGAACCGAACCTTAAAATTGACTTATTGGCGTATTGGTATCGGGTTATTGGAGTAATGGTTGGTGAACGGATTGCGATTTTATAATTAATGGCTTAACGGTTTGGGGGCAGATTACTCACTTTTTTCTTATCGGATAAACCATTAACCCGTTAAAAAATTTTATATTTATATTTTTACCTCTATGTATATAAATTACTATCCTATATCCTTATCCATAGAAATTTATGGAGAGAAGGTGGCACACAGTAAAAGCTTTCTGAGAGAAGAGACAAAAAAGAATCTTCGGTCCCAAGAATTATCATCTAAATTGATCTCTGTGGCAGAATGAGCTAAAACTGCTGGAATTTAAAAGTTATTCCTGTGAGAAAGTGAGTTTCCACGACCCTTTATTTGTATAGTAGAATCCAGGCTGATATCTTAAAATTTTTTGTTAGAAATTTTAATATGACTTCATATACGTTCAATGTTTCTTTTGTTGCCTATGTTATCCGGATTATGTTCTGTTTCCTTTCTCTTCTTTTTTTAGCAGTGAGTACAAAATATTTAATCTGGTATCGGTTTCAAGACAAATGTTCACTATGGTAATTGAATGCAATTCAAGGTGACATATCCTAAATTTTTTCTTATCTCTAATTCTCTATTTATTTTTTATTGTCTATTAGATTTAGCCGATAAACCGCCCGATAACCACTAATCCGTTACCATTCTGCCGGAAATCGTATTGGTTGGCTAGTGGATTACTACATTTATAAACCGATAACCAATAAGTCAAACCGTTAAGCGTAAATATCCGTTCGATCTGCCCCGATAAGCACCCCTAGGTGAAAGCCAAAATATTACACATTTTAAAGTTAATAATCATTTTTTAATTTGATTAATTGAATAACCTGTTTTAATTTAAGAATAAGTTATACTGCATGTATACTTCCCTATGAAGATACTAGACTTCCAGATTTGGTTTTAAAAGTAATTCTGAAAAAGATTCGTGTATTTAGTTCATTAGCTTTTGGTTTCTACTGTAGATTTTTAAAGCCTTACCTTTTGGAGGTACAAAAGCAACGAACATTGAATAATGAACCACAAGAAAGAGCTTCTAACATCAGATTTGGTGGTATTGTTTTTCCATAAAATGGTATAATTAAATTTATAATGTGATTTGTAGATACGTGGATTAAATTAGTTCGAAAAAGTAAAATAATGAAAAGCAAAAGAGAGTAAAATAAGAATAATTAAAGAAAAGACATACTTGAGCTTTCTTCTTCGGAAACAAGAACAGTGCCAAAAACTTAATATTAGCATAATAGAGTTTTGCAGAATAAGAGAGTAGTATTAGTCTTTTTTCACACAAGTATTTTCTCTCCTTCAATGAGTACAAATTTCTCTATTTATAGCTAAATTAGGGGAGACAAGATCCCCAAATCATGCTCCTCTTTAAGGTGAATAATGACCCCTCTTGATAGCAACATAACAATTGATAATAAATGTTATGATTTTCTGTAACGGTTGCTCCTTTAATGTTGCCTTCTTCGATCGGTATCTTTCTTTCACATTTTCTTCCCCAACCTTGATGTCTTTTGAACTTATGCAATACCGATCACCTGTTTGTACCCGATGTTAGCTATTTATTGACTCATCTCCTATCTGTCTTCGCAGCCACGTGTCAACACAAAACTCATCCATCTATCATTTGTTAATTTTATGAAATACAAATAATCCCCCTACATTCCGGTGACTCGAGTTGATGTGACCGGAAAGTAGATAAAGCTTTCTCTTTTCTTGGCGGGAAAGTTCTTAAACGGGTTTTTACACTTGAAAGGGCGTATGTCTCTTTTCATTTAATGAGCCGAATACGTATTGACATGTGATTCGACAAGTATTTTCGCCAGTTACCTAGATAATGATGGCCTTGCATTGTGCCGCCTATAAACTTCTCCCCCTTTTTACCACTTTCATATTTCACTTTTACAATCTTTCTTCTCCGAGTCTTCTTAAAGCTTTCCTGTAACTCCCTTTTTCTCAGAATATTCGTTCTTTTCATCACCATGTCTTTTGCTATTTCTTCCTCCTATAACTCATCTTCCACCCCTAAACAACATAATTTTATTTTAACCTCTTCATCTAACGGCACCAGGGCTTGCATCGGCGGCGCCCCATCCAAGAAGAACAAGTCTAAGAAACCCCATGTCGGACCTCCCTTTACAAACACAATTATCCCTTCCCAGAGGTCTTTTTAAAAGGATAATTATTCACCACCACCCACTTACGCTCCAGTCTATAACACCCAGCCATATTACCACCCTTAACCATAATACACTCCTCTCTGAGCCAACAACAATCCGAACCCACAACGACCATATGCTCATGTCCAAACCACTAATCACCAAAACTGACTTGCTTATGCACCACGCCCTCGTCCCAACTTTGAAGAGAGGGGTCATAGAAATTACACTCCGATTACTGAGCCTCTGGTCCAATTGTTCGAGAGATTGAGAAAAGCAGGATTAATACATCCAGTTAAAGGAAAGGTTCCCGAATACCCCTCCAAGTATTTTGACGCAACTTAAAAATATGTATACCACTCCAACGTGCCTGGGAATGATAATGAAGATTATTTTAAGCTGAAAAATGAGATTGAAACACTGATTAAGAGTGAAGCCATCCAATGCACTCCAGCTCCGCCTAATGTAAATCGCAATCCGCTGCCAAATCACCAAAACCATGGAGTTAACATGATCACATTGGACGAAGAGTATGACCTAAAGGGAACGATTGTCACTATAGGAAATGAAGAAGCTGCCAAGATCCCTCCTCGAAGGGCTCCAATGATTACAGTACAAGTAAGACATAGGGAATACAAAACTGTCCCTTGGACGTACCAGCAAAAGGGGAAGGCCAAAATGACAGACCCTGCCGCAGCTCATGGTATGACTAGGTCCGGGAGATGTTACGCTCCTGATGATGTCAATCAAGGGAAATTAGGAAGAGAGAAAATTCAAAGAACGAACATAACAGACCCAGAAGCCGCTGAATTTTGGAAGAGAATGTTAAACAAAGAGTATTTTGTGGAGGAGAACTTGAAGAAAACTCCAGCACAGATATCAATTATGGATCTGTTAATGAGTTCCGACAGTCATAAGGACGCCCTATTAAAAGTACTAAGTGGAGTAAGTGTACCAAGTAACACTACCAGTGAGGCGCTGGCCGCGACAATTGGGAAAATGGTCGAAGCAAATATGATCACTTTCAGAAGAGACGAACTTCATGTCGAAGGCGCAAGTCACAACAAAGCTCTTCATATCACTGTCAAATGTGGGGTCAAAGTGGTGTCCCGAGTATTGGTTGATGGAGGGTCAGGAGTCAATATTTGTCTGCTCTCTACCCTACGAGAGTTAGATATTTATTTGAGGGAAGTCAAGGAAAACCACGTAAGGGTAAGAGCCTTTGATGGTTCGAAAAAGGATGTTATTGGATAAATTTATTTGGCCTTGCAGATCGGGCAGGTCGATTTTCCCATATTATTTCAAGTAATGGACATCTGCTGGGAAGGCCTTTGATACATATGGTAGGGGCCGTCCCATCCACTTTACACTAATGCATGAAATTTGAGTGGAGATATCAGGAGATCGTCGTTCATGGCGAGTGGGGTCACTCCGCTTATTTGGAGTGTGATGTTCCGTTAATTGAAGGGCTAGACGTAGTTGCTTTCCATGCAGTAGAAATCATGCAGACTACCGAAATAGAGGAGACTGAACAAAACCTGAGAGTGCAGTCACCATATAGATCCAAGATGGCTATGAGGGATATCAGCCTCCGGGGGGGGAGGGAGGGAAAGCTAGTACTGTTAGCTCCGGGAAAAAGGCTTTTGTGCCAGAGCATATTTCAAGTCCGGGTCAGAGTTCAGTACCAGAAGATGATATCATCGTCGGGATGGAAAAGTTGTTAGTGAATATGATTGAAGAATGCTGTGAAGGGACTGACATCAAGACACCAACTATCAGGGATGCCGAACAAGGGGAAGAGCTGCATAATTGGATCGCCAATCCATCCTTGGTTCGCTGGGAGTCTTGGTAGTATGGAACTGTAAACGTTTTCTTTTGAAAAGAGCACAGTCAATTGAGGCATGCACCGTGTCTGTACCTTTTTTTCATTAGACTCTTTTGAACGCTTAAGACGTTCCTCTTTTGATGAAATAAAAAAATCATTTTCTCAAATATTTCTAATTTATTTACCACTTTATTTGTACCTAGCTTTTCTTTTCAGTAATCAAAATGCTAAAAACCCGCATTCTGCGATTATGACATGTAACAAAATCGTCGAGCTCAACGACCCATATTACAATAAATATGATGAGAGTATGATGCCATACAATCTCCCGCAGGAGATTGAACAACTGGAAAGTCCGAAAATTCCCAACCTCGAAGAAATGGAAGTGGTCAATCTTGGAAGTGAAGATGATGTAAAAGAAACTAGAATCAATATTCATTTAGAAGATGAGCAGAAGAAAAAACTGGTTGAGCTCCGACATTATATCGATGTGTTCGCATGGTCGTATAATGACATGGCTGGAATAATTACTGATATTGTCTAGCATCGACTTCCCACCAATCCTACCAGACCGCCGGTCAAGGAGAAGCCCAAGAAATTCAAACCTGATTTAAGTCTGAGTATAAAGGAAGAAGTGACCAAGCAGATAGAGGCGAATGTGGTAAGGGTCACCAATTATCCCAGTTGGTTGGCAAATATCGTCCCAGTACCTAAGAAAGACAAAAAGATCAGAATATGTGTGGATTACCAAGATCTCAACAAAGCTAGTTCAAAGTACGATTTCCCTCTGCAAAATATCCACATCCTCATCAACAACTGCGCGAAGTATGAACTGTAGTCGTTTGTGGATTGTTTCGTTGGGTACTACCAACTCTTGATGCACGAGGAAGATGCAGAGAAGACGGCATTCACCACACTTTGGGGAGTTTACTTCTTACAGAGTCATTCCGTTCCATCTCAAGAATGCGGGTACCACCTACACGAGGGCCATGACGACCCTTTTTCACGACATAATTCATAAGGAAAAGTGTATGTGGATGATGTCATCATAAAAGTTCAGAGCACTTGCATAATTTGAGGTTACAGTCTGAAGTTGAACCTGGCAAAGTGTGCATTCGGAGTCCCCGCTGGAAAACTGTTAGGCTTCATTGTAAGCAGGAAGGGAATAAAACTGGATCCAGCAAAAATCAAGGCCATTCAGGAATTACTGCCACCGAAGATCAAGAAAGACGTGATGAGTTTCCTGGGTAGATTGAATTACATCACTCGCTTCATAGCCCAGTCCATGGTAATTTGTGAACCCATTTTCAAGTTGTTGAAGAAAGATGCTGCCACAAATTGGACAGAAGAATACCAGAAGGCCTTTGATAGAATCAAGGAGTATCTGTCAAATCTACCAGTACTGGTTCCCCCAAACCCGGAAAGCCACTGCTACTATATTTGTAAGTCTTGGATAAAGCCTTCGGCTGTGTGTTGGGACATCATGACGAAAGTGGGAGACAGGAGCAGGCCATCTGTTACTTAAGTAAGAAGTTCACGCCATGTGAAGACAAGTATACTTTGATAGAACACACTTGTTGTGCTTTGACTTTGATTAACCAGAAACTAAGGCATTATATGTCGGCATACACTATGCATATGATATCTCGGATCGACCCGCTTAAGTATATCTTCCAGAAGCCGATGCCTACTGGAAAGCTAACTAAATGGAAAATTCTCGTCAGCGAATTTGACATTGTGTACATAACTCAGAAGGCTATCAAAGGGCAAGCTTTAGCCGACCATCTCGCAGAGAATCCAATGGATGGGGATTACAAGCTGCTTACCATATATTTTCCCGATAAAGAAGTATTATTTGCTATAGAGGATATTGCAGAATCATACCCTGGATGGAGAATATTTTTTCGATGGAGCAGCAAACTTCAAAGGAGTCAGAATTGGGGCGACGCTGATTTCAGAATATGGACAACACTATCCAGCATCGGCAAAGATAAAATTCCCTCGTACCAATAATATGGCTGAATAGGAAGCGTGTATCCTTGGGATCAGAATGACAGCCGACATGAACATCAAGGAACTTTTGGTCATAGGAGATTTTGATCTATTGATACACCAAGTCCAAGGGGAATTATCCCCCAAGAATGTCAAGATGCTCCCATGCCTGCACTGCGTGAAAGATCTATGCAAGAAGTTCACGAAGATTGAGTTCAAGCACGTCCCCAGGATTCAGAACGAGTTCGCCGACGCCCTTGCAACCCTATCATCTATGATTCAGAATACATACAAGAACTACATCGACCCTATTGAGGTAGAAATCAAGGATCAACATGCCTATTGCTTCCATGTAGATGAAGAACCAGATGGTAAACCATGGTATCACAATATTAAGAAATTCCTTGCAACTAGAGAATACCCGGAGAATGCTACTAATGGTCAAAAGAGAGCCCTCAAGAGGCTGGATAACCACCTTTTCCTCAATGGGGAAATCCTATACAGGAGGACCCCAGATCTAGGTTTGTTGATATGTGTAGACCCTGCCGAGGCAACCAGGTTATTAGAGGAAATACATGCAGGAATATGCGGACCCTACATGAACGGGTTCACATTAGCCAAGAAGATCTTGAGACTGGATATTTTGGTTGACTATGGAAAATGACAGTATCCGCTACGTACAAAAGTGTCACCAGTGCCAGATTCATGGGGATTTCATCCGGGTTCTGCCAAATGGGTTAAACGTAACTTGTTTAGCCTGGCCATTTTTCGCTTGGGTCATGGACGTGATTTGACCTATAGAGCCCGCCGTATCAAATGGACATCATTTCATCTTGGTAGCTATCAACTATTTCACCAAATGGGTCGAGACATCTACTTACAAGGCTATCACAAAGAAGGTAGTGGCAAATTTCGTTCAGAACAACATCGTCTGCAGATTTGGAATACTGGAGTCTATCATTACTGACAATGCCACTAATCTCAATAGTGACCTCATAAGAGAAATATGCGAGAAGTTCAGAATCATCCACCATAATTCCACAACCTATAGACCACAAATGAATAGAGCAGTTGAGCTAGCCAACAATAATATCAAGAGGATTCTACGGAAGATAGTGGACAATCACAGGCAATGGCACGAGAAACTATCTTTCGCCTTACTGGGTTATCAGACTACCATGAGAACATCCACCGGGGCAACACCGTACATGTTGGTATACGACATGGAAACTATGATACCTGTAGAGGTCGAAATACCATCTTTGAGGGTTATTCAAGAGGAAAAATTGGATGATGCAGAGTGGATACAGGTCAGACAGAAGCAGCTCATGCTCATCGACATGAAAAGATTGGATGCAGTATTCCATGGTCAGCTATATCAGAATATGATGGCCACAACATTTAACAAGAGAGTGAAGCCTTGCCAGTTCGCACCGGCGCAGTTGGTTTTGAAGAAAATCTTTTCCCATCAAGAAGAAGCCAAAGGAAAGTTCGCACCAAACTAGTAGGGTCCTTACGTGGTTCACCGAGCACTGTCAGGTAGAGCTCTAATCTTGGCAGAAATGGTTGGAAATATAAACACGAAGTCCATTAACTCAGACACAATCAAGAGATACTATGCTTGAAGACAAATAGAGTTAGGTTTTGATGTAACAGAACTACATTCAACCTGATTTCCCACGGAGGGATACATAGGAAACCCATGTAAGGTTCGATTTATCTCTCCCATTCTCTTTTGTAATAGAAAAACCAAATATCACTTTTGCATATTGCTCAAGAACTACGCCGACTTGATTTCCTTAGAAAGGAATACGTAGGCAATCCTCATCGGATTCAATCGTCTTTTGTAACTGAACTACGTTCTGGCCTAATTCCATTTGGATACGTAGGTAGTCTGAGTCAAACTCGGCCATTTTCATTCTTAATCTCATCATTTTGCATCTGTTGTAATCGAACTACGCTTTGACCTGATTCTATTTGGATACGTAGGCTGCATGAGTTAGGCTCAGTCATCTTCATCATATTTTATTATAATCCATGAACTATGTTCAGACCTGATTCCTTTTTGGATACGTAGGCAACCTGAAAGGGTTCGGTCATAACCTTAGGAAAGCCTAGTAATGCATTAGTTCGAATTGGGACACAGTCACAACAACAAGCAGCCGCGTTGTCAAAAGCATCACGGAAGGCCAACATCAACACGACAAAGTTTTCAAGAGGATACGCTCGCATATGGAGAACCTTTCGCAACATGTCATAATCCGGAACGACGACATTTGTCTTAAAAACAAAGTGTTTTCAAAATGTTTTCTAAAAAAAATATATTTATTTGTTCCATCTACCGAACTTTGCGGCGCAGTCATGTCAAAGGCCGGGGCAAATCAACATTGTGGTCGACACAAACCAAAATTCCCACTCCTACTAAGAATTTGTCTTTGAATGTAGGGTTAACAGGGAGTAAGGAAGCAGTAAGTAAGACCACACTGGGGAAAATGACGGATCCGCCACTTGCCTAAGATTATCTCTCTTCCTCCTTTACTTGAATTCTTTTGGTACGACTAAAGCTAACCTTTGAATCCTTTGCAGGTACCTCGGAATCAGACAGCTGATACGGAAAACCCTGTATATAGCAAACTGTCTGCTCAACCAATCGGAGCACCTTGTACAAAGCGAGCCGTCGTCTTCACCAATTGAAGTCCTGTATATAGCAAACCGCCTACTCAACTAATCGGAGCACTCTGTACAAATTAGCCATCGGCTTCACCAATTGAAGTCATGTATATAGCAAACTGTCACCTCAATCAATCAGAGCGCCCTGTACAAGTCGAACGTTGGCTTCGCCAATCGGAGCCTTGTATATAGAAAACTGCAAACTTTGCCAATAATGTGATCCGCATCGCCGCTCCATCACAATGGATGCCAGAATAGATAGTCGCAAACCTCGTCACCGACGTTCTGCCAATTGATGGCCGCAACCTAGCTTCGCAGTCAAGAGTGTCTCTTGAGCATGCTTCTATTTCATTTGCTATTACTTTGAATGTTTCAACGTTTTGCTCATGCAGCTTCAAGCATGATTACAGTTTTAATTAATCACTCCCAAGTGGAGGTTACTTTACATTCTTTAGTGCAAAGCTCTCCCAACAAGAGGATATGCACTCTACAAATCAAGCTCTCCCAACAAGCGAAGACATTTCTCAGTGCAAAGCTCTCCCAACAAGTGGAGACGCACTCTACAAATCAAGCTCTCCCAACAAGCGGAGACAATTTGCAAATGCTCTGACAGTTGCGAAACGGTACACAGCCCGACTAACAAGTCGAGTCAAGATCAAGTATCTCATCATCCCAATCCCAAATAATGGCTCGCCGGCAGCCATACATCATCATTCCTGCATCATTTACATCACATCTTAGTATATTCTGCATTGCAATATATTGGTATGCGTGTATTTCATTTGTTTCACAGGAACAAACACCGCATCATGGAACTTTTCTAAGAAGAAGACCAAACTTCAACACTATGAGGGACAACAAACCCATTAGCGGGCCAAGGATCCAAGTTCAAACACGAAACGACCAGTGAAACTAAAAAATTTCAAATCCTTCAAATCAAGCCACAAAATTTAAGCTGTCATGGGTGCCCAATTCTCCGCCTCGTCGTATCATCATAATATGATACTCGGGCAATTCCTGCAAGTATCGCTTTCTCAAAAACTTTCACTCCAGAACTACATGAGGTCAGATCCTCGTTAAGCCCGAGGTGTGTAAGCAATTCACAGCCAGAATTCGGCCCCAATCTCTCCAAAATTCTTCCCAAACTCCTCCCAAAATCTTCCTTAACTCAATCTTGCAACTCATAATCTTCATGCCACTCTTGTAATGCATGCCTAAAGTCGGGACAAAATTGGCTTTGGTTCAATTTCTTTGCCCGAAAATGCTTTTATTGTCTCCGGTCAAAGAGGGGCAGCTGTTGACGGCCAATTTTGACCCTCCCTTTTTAAATTAATTTATTTGTACCTAATAATTTACAATAAATATTTTAAAAGTATTTTCTAGTAATAAAAACCTATTTTTATAAATTAATTAAGTATTAGTTTTAAAATCAAGCATGTAGTATTAATATTATGTAATTAAAAATATTTTTACTATTTTAAGATTATTAAAATAACTTTTATATACATCACATAGGCCTATATAGTTAATTTAATGAATTATTCCTTAATTTCTAATTAATTAGCTTACTATTTTAATAATTCAAAATTAGTGTCATAATTTAGAAAACAATATATTTTTAAAAATAATTAATTACAACGCTTAGTAGTGTATTTGATAATTATAATTTTTACTATATTTTATTGAAAATAATTAAGTTTATTTAAATTAATTTCAAAAAGGTTAATAAACTAAAATGCTACCATTGCAATCTCCTCATTAAGCATAAAGTGGTCATCTATTAAATTTATTTTGGCCCAAATGTGCAAGCCCAATCTGGAAATACCCAGTCCAATAAACCCCTCTCTTTCCATTTTGGCAATCCCTGCCATCACATTTAAACCAATCACCACACGCCACATCACCCGTCTCCAGCACACACAAAACAAACACAAATCATATGGCCGTCCATTTCATAAATCAACGGCCCACATTTTTATTATATTTCCTCTTTAATTTTCAAGCACCCAGGGACTTAATCTCCACCGTCAGATCAAAGAGATCCAACGGCCGACGATTTTCCCGATTGAATTATTTCTAAAATCCCTAAATACCAAAACAATCGGAGCCATTGATCAACAGATCCAACGACTCTCGTTCCATCTCCCAACTAAAACTCAGAGACAGTCCCTAAACCTACACAAACCCTAATCATTTCTCACCTCACCCTGCCGCCTCTCTTTCCCTTTCCTCTCTCTTTTCTCTCATCTCCATCAGCCATCAATCTCCAAAAACCTTGCACAAATTTGTGCATGGTCACTCGAAATCACTCTAAATCATCCCTTCTATTCCTGCTACACCGCAAATCCTGCCTGAACATTCCCATTCTATCGTTACCAATCAAAACCCCTAATCAGAAACCCTAAGCTCGAAAAGGAAAACCTTCAAATAATATGAATTCTCTCATGAGTCACAAATGGAGCCTGAAACCATTATTTTTGCCTTCTGAAAACCGCGAATCCAGCCGACTATTTCCTATCTCATCACTCAAAATTCAAATACCCAAATCTGAAAACCTAGACTCAAAGATGCAATATCAAATCTCGGATTTCTCTCGTGTTCTGTTAAATCCATGGCATGCATGGTATTTCTTCATCACCACCACTGATATTCTTTGTCCAGAGGTCAAACGTAGTGACCTATGGACATTGAGGTCTTATCCGATGGTTCTTTGCCTTCAACGGCCATTCTTCACTCCGGTAAACTTGTTAATCATTTTGTCTCTCTGCCTCCTTAGAGTTTCCCCAGATTTTGCTATCATCATCAATTTTTTGTCACTTTCCACTATTAATTGAATCTGCTAAAACCCTAGAGCCTTAATAGCACTATAGATTGGGCCCTTAATGTTCTCACCTAACATCACCTACCACCACCAACCACTGAAGTAAAACACAACAAAATCACCTAAAAAGGCAGAAAATAAATATAGTAGTTTTAGAATTTCTTCGACTAAGGCTAAGTTCTTACTCAATTTCTGATTTTGGCTCTGAGGTACTCATTGGTTGAAGTCTTTGAGTTCTTGGTTCCTAAACATCTAAATAAACTCTTATTTGGTCTGCTGCCCTAGAGAAGGTCAGTATAACTTCATCCTCTTCTCTTTTAATTGTCTTACTTGAATACTATGAACATTTTGTTACCTTCTATTAATTGTATTAGTTTATAGTGTTTGTCATTAGTATAGAAATGTTATTTTCAGTTCATGATAAGATGTTGTTCACTTGTGATCATTAGTTATGCTTCTAAGTATCCTTAAATAGTGTTGATTGAACTGTATGTGACCTTAATGACTTTCAGATAACCAATATGATTAAATTTCCTTAATGTGCCTTAATGACTTCCATGCTTGTCTAAACTTCAGATTTTCTGTCAATAGTTCCATTGTGATCTCTATCTTCATACACCGTTTTCCTGCATTTTGGTCGAGATCACTATTTGTTAATCCTAATTAGGACAAAACTTGAAAGTTCATAGTTTAATCCTTCACTACTTAATTGAAGCATGAAAAGTCTAAGTGTTTAAGTTCTCTCCTTCTCTATATCTGTATCTATTAACTCCGAGAGCAACTTCTGGGTTATCACCATGACATTATTATGTTCATATATAATTCTTGGTTATACCTATGTGAAACAGTGTTATTGGGGTGAACTCTTATGAACTTCAGTGACCTTTTCCCCTATATTTTGTTGTTTTCAAGTTGTCTTTCATAAAACATAGTTATGACTATTTTCAAGCTTGAGTATAACTAGTTCATATTTAGATAGAGCTCTCAGTTATATGGTTGAGTCAAACCTGTTTGGTATAACACTTTTTTTTTAATCTTAAATCTCTTTTATAACATTGCTGACTTTGTGAAGCTTACCCTGACTTCTCTAATATTATAACCTCATGTGATATGTCTATGAGTAGTTGATTTAGAATGTTGCATGTCCCTCTATCTTGAAACTGCACTTGGTTCTTTCTTTCCCTACTGATGAACTGAACTTGGTCCGTGAACCCTAGGAGGATTTCCTATTGCTGTTGCTTAGATATAATAGTTTACATAAGGGGAGGTGAGATTCTGTCCTCAATTCCTAAATGAAGTATGGTTGTAACTGATGGTTCTATTAAGCATCTCTAAGAATCCCATGTTTGAATCTGTAACCTATAGTCATGCCAAGAGTTTTGATATCTTTGATAATATCTATAGTGTTTGCTAATCATGACCATCTGTTTGAATCCTTGTAGATGTTTTAAGTAGTATTGTCAATCTGTGTATATGCTAGTTGCAGAGCCTGAGTTAACTAATCTGTTGTTAGAGGCATTTGTGTTGCTGTATATATGAACTGTCTGTTCTTTACCTTTCCTTCGAATGTGTTCCTCAGTGTTTAGACCTTTAACAGTAATATTATAGTGTTGCATGCTTCTCTCCCATATGACTTTGAAATTTGACCTTTAGACTTACTTGATATGCATATTATTCATTTAGTATTAGAAATGTAGTTATAAAATTGCTTTCGTATCTTTATGTTATTCTGTTAGGAAAAAAGGTATACTTATGTGGTAAGGGAGTATTATGGTAGTTAGTTTATATTGAAAGGGCCTCATTGGCACTTAAACCCATAAGGAAAATGAGTCGTTAGTGGTTAGGGGTATTTGGGAGTGGAGTTTAACTCTAGGTTGGGCTGCCCTCCCCGGCACAAGCATTGCCCTGGGCCTTGAGACCCCTGGGAACTTTGAAGTGTCGGGGGATTCAAAGGGAGCATCGACCTTGAGTAGAACTCTCTCCTTAACCCTTAATTCATTGACACTTGTTGTTCTTTATGGGTTTAGTGTTTAATGATAACAAAAGGTTTTCAATCTAAATTATTTGCCATGTATAACCACCATGATGTGCCGTACAAATACGACACTTTTGACACTAATTACATAGACTTTAGCTTATCTTTTATAGCATTATAAGTCATTTCTTATGTAGTTTTGGTGTTTTGCAGGAAACCAGACTTGAAGAACCAGGATCATAAAAGAATATGACAAAAACCTATGAAAGGCAGAAATGCGGCAAGTTTGCGGCCGCAAAAGTGATGTGCGAGCCACAGACTCATCGCAAAACGAAGCAGAAAAGCCCAATTTCTGAGAGACAAGTCTACGATCCATTATGTGATCGCATAACTTTTGTGCGGACCGCATAGTGATCGTATAATTGTAAAAGAAGTCTAGTGAAGATGACTATGCGGTGTATTATGCAACCGCAAAAGTGATATGCGGACCGCATAAACAAAATGCGATGGAAAAAGTGGAAGTTTGTGTGATCAATTCTGCGGTGGAACTGAAGATATGCGAACCGCGAAAGCCTTCTGCGACCCATTCTGCGGTCGCAGACTTGATCTGCAGGGTCATTTTTGTCATTTTTGACCGCGACTTTTAGACCATTATAAATAGAATGATAAGGGTTTTTGTGCAGTATCTGGTCTGACAGAAAGAGGCTTCACTTAGAGCATTGAATGCACCATTATTTTGGAAGCTTGTGAGAGAGAATCCAAGACTTTGTCTATATTTGTAAGCTTCATGACTTTATTTATTACATTGTTCTTGTATTCTAGTATGAGTAGCTAATTTTAAATACTAAAGTTGTGAATCCTCTGTGGGTGTAATGTTAATGGGTATTTATCATTGAATATATATATATAATGGTTGGTCGATTTCTATTCATTTCTCATACTTTATTTATAGTTGATGGTTGGAAACATTGACTAGTGCCAATTCACTCTATCTTTACTTGAAAAAGTGGGTTGGAGCTTGATAGAATTGAATAGCATGAACTCAAGGCTTTAAACCTTGTTTAATAGAATCTCTTAGGGATAAGTGAGTTCTACTTGACATAAATTGGTTGTTCTTAATTGTAACTCTTTTATATTTGGGAAAATCATAAAGAGGAAATACTATCTAATTATTGGAAAATATGGGTAGTCATTTAGGAATAACTTGCATATCAACGGATCTTCCATTAGAAATATATAATATTAACACCGTTCGCATTATATTCCATTGATGGAGGCACAACTTTGGTTTCTAAATCAAATTAATCAAATCATCTCAACAAAATAGCTTTTCTCGATAATTCACAATTACAAAACTTGGTTTAACCTAACGGAGTAGAATTACGACTTAAATCAAGTTTCATACTATTTAAGTAACTTTTTCACACCTATTCCCTATGGGATTCGACCCCAACCTAGTTGGGTTATTATATTTTTCATCGACCTCCTTACACCAATTGTATAGGTGTAATTTGAGCGTATTACACCACATAAGTAAATTTTCTCATAGTATTTGAGTATTGATATTTTGTTATATTCCTGCTCCAATCATTTGTTTATATATTTCATACATGGTTGAATATGCTGAACATATAGCACATGTATTTAATGACTTTCTCCTTCTTTTGGGCATATACACTTGTTTGGGCATGCCGAGTTCCTAAGGAAACTCAGGCCCAAGCCCAGCAATACTGCATTTTTTGGAAGTCTGAAGTCACATGTAGCTATCCCTTTACTACTGAGCCTGCCTCTTTGAGGCCCAAATACCAGAGTCCAGTCCTCTTTCTCTAAACTCATTTATCATTTTCTGTTTTGCTATTGTAATTTACTGCCTCTTTGCACTTTGTCGTATTTTTATTGTTGTTTCTACCTCACATGTATACAACACTGATATATTGAATTGCATGCTTTACTTTATACCTTAATGTCATATAAAACTTAGGCAGGCCCTAAATAATATGGGATTAAAAATAATTAGTTAGTAACTAATTTCTTGTTCGCCAATTATAATTGCTTATATCGTTACCATTTTCGCTCACTTTGTTTTTCTCAAAGGATTTTGAATCCCAAATCTTAGAAAAACGGCAGCCTCACTTTCAAAAGGAAAATCAGATTTGAATCATAAGCTTATCTTCAAAAAGAGAATCAAGTTATCTCAAAATATGAAGTGCTGCCACCCCAATGGATTTTCAAAAGATGGCTTTTCTTCAAGTTTAAAAGATCAAGGTACATTTAGGCCTACTCATGCTTAGGAACAAGTGTATACTTCAATTTTTTCTTTTCACACACTTTCTTAAATACAAACACAGTATATCTCTTTTCAAAAGTTCTTTTCAAGTATATATACACTAACACTATTTTCCTCTATTAATTTTAAACTACACCCTCCCTTTGTGAGAATTACGTCCTAATATACGGTAAGCCATATTTTTAGAATACTAGTTAAGGCATAGTATAAATAACTGGTTCCAAATCTAGTCTAAGTCCTAAGGAGCTAACTCAGGTAGATTTTAAGGGGTGCCTAATACCTTCCCCTTTGAAGAACAAGAACCCTTACTCATAATCTCACCGGTTAGAAGACTAATAAAGAATATGACTTAGTAATTACATAGGTACCCTAGTACACATTTAAATATTAGGTGGCGACTCTCTTTTATCAATAAAAGAGGAATCACAAGTTGAATCTTGTTTTGACTAGTGCAAAATAGGGTGCAACACTGACCATTCCCTAAACCAGGAGAGTAAAACTTGCACTTTATTCAAGTACTACTGCATGCGCTCTTATTTGGAATCAAAGATCCCATATATCTAGTTTACTACTAGTTGGGAATTGCACTTTACTTCAATCACCTCGGAGCCGAGTCCCTGGGCTAATTCAAGTCCTGCAACCATAGCCTCCTACTTGGCTTCATTGTTAGTCAACAGAACAGTTTGAATGGCCTGTCTCAGGATTTCTCCAAAGGAGTGATTAATACTATCCCAAGCTGGAACCTTTTATGTTGGAGGCGCCATCCATAAACAAGGTCCTTACACCGGAAGCAGTTCCTAATACCAGAACTGCTTCTTTTGTAGCTAAAGGCATCATCCCCGGACTAAAATCAACCACAAAGTCGACCAAAACTTGTGACTTAATCGCAGTACGAGGTTTATTATTCAATATCAAATTCTCTAATTTCAACTGCCCATTTAGCCAATTGACCCGATAATTCAGGTTTATAAAGGATGTTCCTCAGGGGAAAAGTCGTCACAACGGCTATTGGGTGATATTGACAATAGGGTTTCAGCTTTCGAGAGGCGACTACGAGAGCTAGAGCCAACTTTTCTAGGTGCAGATAACGCATTTTCGCACATGACAGTATTTTACTAACATAATAAAGAGGGAATTGCGTAACTTCTTCCTCCCAAACTAGAACTGCACTCATCGCCACTTTCGATACCGCTAAATAAATTTACAACTACTCTCCATCCTTTGGTTTAGACATTAAAGAAGGACTGAACAAATACCTCTTCAAGTTTTTTAATGCTTGCTGGCACTCCGGTGTCCACGAGAAGGCATTCTTATTCTTTAATAGTAAAAGGAATGAAATTTCTCAGATGACCTTGATATGAATCAGCTAGGGGTCGGCAACCTGCCAGTCAACTTTTGCACTTCCTTTACACTCTTCAGTTGGTCAGAAATATCTTCTATGGCTTTAATCTTATTAGGATTTACTTCAATTCCTCTTTGGAAAACCAAGAAGCCAAGACACTTCCTGGACCTTACTCCAAAAGTGTATTTCTTCGGGTTAAGCTTCATGTTGTACTTCCTTAAGATATCAATGTTTCTTGAAGATGGGTCAAGTGATCCTCTGCACTAAGAAACTTAACCAATATGTCATCAATATAAAATTCCTTGGTTTTACCAATTTGGCATTCAAACATCTTATTAACGTGCCTATAATAAGTGGCTCCGGTATTTTTAAGCCCAAAAGGCATCACATTGTAACAATATGTACCAAAATTTATAATAATGAAGTTTTTTCTTGATTCTCCAGGTGCATCCTAATTTGATTATATCCGGAGTATGCATAAAGGAAACGCATCAACTCATGCCCAGTTGTGGCATCGATTTTTTGGTGGATATTCGTTAATGGGAAAGAATCCTTAGGTCAAGCCTAATTTAAATCCTTATAATCTATACACTTTTAGAATTTATTATTTTTTTTGGGTACGACTACTATGTTAGCTAACCAATCAGGATAATTTACTTCACATATTGAACCTATATTAAGCAACCTGATAACCTCCTTTTTCACAAACCTATTTCTGACCTCGGCTATCAGCCGCTTCTTCTGCTTTATCAGAGGAAAATTAAGGTCTAAACTTAGCTTGTGGACATCCACTTCTAGTGGAATGCCTGTCATATCTGAATGAGACCATGAAAAATAGTCAATGTTAGATTTAAGAAATTCAATAACTTTAAGCCTGAGTTTGGGGCTCAACCCCATTCCCAAGTAACCCTTCCTTTCCGAGAATTCTGTGAACAAAGCAATTTGTTCAAGATCTTTTGTTGTTGACTTTGTTGCATACATTTCCTCCGGTACTTGGAAAATATTCGATTTCTCATCCTCATTATCGTCTTCTACTGGTCTAAAACTGAAGTTGACACCGGTTCTTGTAATTGATATTTATTGATTCATTCTATCTTACTGACGGACAAAGTGACAACATTCATCTCCATCGGAGCAGGTTGATCACCTCTAATCTGGTTGATCCTATTTGGTGTCGGGAATTTTAATAATTGAGGATAAGTAGGTGGAATAGCCTTCATTTCGTGGATCCATGGTCTACTAAGAACACATTGTAACTCATATTTCCATCCAAAACTTCGAATAAAGTGGATTTCTTCACCCTTTCAACATAGTTAGGCAACACAATCTCTCGTCAAGTCGTTACACTTGTTAGGTTGAACCAAACCAGAAGCTTTATTGCCAGAACTATATTTTTGGTCAGCTTTGCTTGTTCCAAGACCCACAATTAGAAAATATTGGCTGAACTACCTGGATGAACCAACACTCTCTTAATTTTAAAATATAAAACATTTAAAGATATTACTAGAGCATCATTGTGCAGTAAAATACGACCATCAACATCTTCCTCTGTGAAAGTGATTTCATCATCTTCTAACGCTTCTCGGATTCTCTTGCATGAGTGACTGATATCTTCATATTTTTTGATGCCCAAAATGTCACCCATTTATTTTAACCCCACAAACAATCATGTTTATTGTTAGGCTAGGAGACCTTGTGGTTGGTTTTACCGGTTTTGTTGCATCCTGACTCCTTACCATAGTTATTCTTAGCCTGGTCACTTAAAAATTCTCTAAGATGATCATTTTTCAACAGCATCACTACTTCATGACGAAGGTGCTCGCAGTCCCCTAGTCCTATGCCCATGAGTACTATGGAACTCGCACCACAAATTTGGATCCCTTTGACTGGGGTGTGATTGAATTGGTTTCAGAACCTTTGCTTCCTTAATATTTCTCATAGCTGAAACTAACTCCACCAAAATAATATTAAAATTATAATCTGATAACCGGGGATATCCTGATTCTCAGGACCTTGATGATTCTTTATCTTGCAATTTTCTATTATTTTGTCCGTGATCTGTCCTTCTGTCCGGTCCAAGTCTTTCCGATGACTAAAAACCTCTAACTCCATACCCTTGACTTGACCGAGCATCCGACAACACATACGGTTGAAAATAACTCCTGGACGATCTCTGATCCACATCAAGATCGTTCTTGAACGTTTCTTGATTCCGATCATGATTACAAACCTTGGATGATACCGAGGAACCTAACTGATCATCTTTAATTCTAATTTGTGATTCATAGCGATTATGGACATCAACCCATTTGGTTGCTTGAAATTCCAATAAAGTTTCTTTCAAATTCCTTGAGGCATCGGAGCTTAAGGGATTGAGACCTTCGGTGAACACTTCTGCTGCCTATTCATCCGGTACTACTAGCAATAACATTCTCTCCTTTTGGAACTGGATCACGAACTCTCATAGTAATTCTGAATCTCCTTGAGAAATTCTAAATATATCTGACTTTGCTTGGACTTTCCTTGCCCCAACATGAGCTTTGATGAAAGAATCTGCAAGTATTTCAAAAGAATTAATTGAATGTTCAGGTAAGAGTGAATACCAAGTTAAAGCTCCCATTTTTAGGGTTTCGCCAAATTTCTTTAGCAAAATTGATTCGATCTCATGTGGAGCCAAACCATTTCCCTTCATAGCCGTAGTGTAGGTTGTGATATGTTCCTGTGGACCCAAAGTTCCATTATATTTTGGAATATCTGGCATCTTAAATCTCTTTGGAATTAACTCCGGGTCCGCACTTGGTTTGAACGAAAACTGAGTATACTTCATTGAGTCCTGGACCTTGAGTACATGAGGTGCCTTGTCACGACCCCAAATTCCCACCTTGCAATATCGTAGGCACCTTGTCTGTAAGAATAGGTAAGCCTAACATACATCAAAATTTAGAAAAAAATAACAATTTAGATATCAACTTAAACTGGTAATCTATCATAATAAAACCAAATAGTAAAACTGTCAATAACTCCCAAAACCTAGTGGAGCCGAGTCATAAGCTCTACATAGAATGCATTAATAATCTCTAAATACAATACTGTTTTGAACAGGAAATAAACAGTAATACAACTAAAAGCAAAAGGTGACTCCGAGACCTGCGAGCACCAAATAGGTATACCTTGAAGCCTCCGAAATAACTGGTCAATCACTGGCGTCCGACACGAGCGGAAGTACCTGAATTTGCTTAAATATATGTATAAGTGAGCATGAGTACATCACAACGGTACATAGTAAGTATCAAGCCTAACCTCGGTAGAGTAGTGATGATGCCTGATCAAGACACCTACTAGGACAAAGAAAAATTGAACATAGTATAATATAATCTAATAACGGGAAGCAAGGAGAAAAATGAGAACGAAGAAGTACAATAATGCAAGACTCACAACGGGTATTAAAGAAAAAAAGGACAATAAGAATAAGCATATGATAAGAACAACAAGTAGTCAAATACAAGTAAAACAATGAAGGAATAACTAAGTCCGTTCAACCAACAAGCCTTTATAACATAGAATGTACAACAAGAATCAAAACCGAGGCACCAAACCTCATAATCACATTTTACAATTTACCATCACAATCTTCCTTATATCGCCGCGTGAGCCTTGCATTTGTATTTTTTGAAAACATTTTCCCGAAATAGATACATGCACTTTAGACCCCTTATCTCACCGTGTAACTTCAAGTAATTCCTTACTAGCAACACGTGTATTAATCCTACCTTATCTCGCCGCATGCACATCAACCCCTATCCTTATACCGCCGCATGCTCATCAATATCACAACACAATAATCAACTCGCACCACACGTGCCATATGCCACAATATTGCCAAAATCAACAGTACCGATGTTACCACAACATATAGCCGAAGGCTCAACCATAATTGTACAAAATCTCAATAGCAACAAAGAAATGAGAAACAACTCAACAAGGAAAGATATCTCAACCATTAACAACTTCAACCTCATTGTTTTAATAGCTTTCACAACTACGACTTCAATAACTCAACAATGAAGATATTCCCATGAAATGGAAACTTCCAATTCAATTATATTACATAAGTTTAACAATGAAAGAGATTGCAATTAAGTCTAAATGCATACAAATACCGTAACAATGGAAAGAATGGCATGTATCAACTACTACAAGTAAATGCACACAACAATAACTTGACAATGGAAACTAGAATATGTAATGCCAATTCCAATTAAAGCATGTGAGAATAAAATTACCAACAAAGACAAATCAAATGATAATAGCTTCAATCAAATGCCTATAAAGAACCTAAGAGTTTAAACTTGTCAAATACCACATAAAGCCCGTTTACACACTCGTCACCTCGTGCACACGTCTTCCACATAACTCAGATAGCACAATAAACCCAAATCCTAAGGGGTAGTTCCTCCGTGCAAAGTTAGACAAGATATTTACCTTAATTAGGCATGACTAAAATCTAATAAAAAATGACTTAATATCATCAAACAATGCAAGAGAAACTAATTACGATTAGTAAAGCAATGATCTTTACACAATTTCCCAAAAGTCAACCCTGGGCTAGCTCGGTCAAAACCCGAGTCCAAGGGTAGATCTTGACTACCCATAATCCCACGAGTCTATATATATGTTTTGTTTTCAAATCCGAGTCCAATTCAGCTCTCAAAACCCAAATTTTCACTTTTCAAAACATAGACAAAAATCCCCAAAATTTCTATTTGATTCTCATAAATTTGATCTTAAATATCATATAAAATCATGAAATATAGTTTGAAATTGATTAAAACTACTTACCTAATGATTGTAGGTGAAAATACCCTCTCCAAATCGGCTCCTATCGAGTCTAGGGTTCTAAATTGAGAGAAATGAAATAATATTCCGACTTTCTAGCCCTTTGTTCAGCTGCGGATGTCGCAATTATAACACTGGATTTGCAATTGCGAACCCTCACAATTGCGAAGAAAGCCTCACAATTGTGGCTCCCGACAGACTAAGGGAAAAGTCACAAATGCGACACTAGATCGCAATTGTGAATTTTGTTTCGATCGCAAATGCGACAAAGTTGTCGCAAATGCGAGCCTACCCTGATCCAATCCTTCCACGCGATTGCGATCTTGGTGTTGCAATTACGACACCTGAGACCCCCCATGCTATGATCGTAATTGCGATGCTAGTGTTCGCAATTGCGATCCTGGTAGACCCCCCTGCTATGATCGCAATTGCCATCCTGGTAGACCCCCTTCTATGATCGCAATTGCGATGCTGGTGTTCGCAATTGCGACACCTGAGACACTAGCACACCAACAACCTGTAATTGGGTCCAAACCTTTTCAAAACACGTCCGAAACTCACCCGAGTCCTTGGGGCTTCTAAACCAAATATCCACACAAGTCTAAAAATATCATACTAACTCGCTCGCGCCATCAAAATACAAAAATAACATCTAGAACTACGAATCGGGCATCAAAACACATGAATTTCAAAAAAAAAACTTAAGAACCTTTAGAATTGTAACCAAGCGTCCGAATCCTATCAAACCAACTCCAAATGACACCAAATATTGCAGACAAGTTCCAAATAGCAAAACGGACCTATTTCAAGTCCTAAAACTAAATTTCAAACCCGATAGCCAAACTGTCAACACATGGTCAAACTTGAGAAAACTTCTAAACCTCAAATTTCCAACCTTTGGCAAAATAAGCCAAAGAAAACTAAGGACCTCCGAATTCAATTTCGGGTATAGGCTCAAGTCCAAAATCACGATACGAACCTATCAGAGCCATCAAAATACCATTACGGGGTCTTTTCATAAAAGTCAAACTTTGGTCAATATTTTCAACTTAGGATTCTAAACCAAGAATCAAAGGGTCCAAATCAATATAAAACCTTCCCGGAACGAAACTAACCAACCCCGCAAGTCATAAAACTATAAATACACATATGTGAAATATAAAAAGGGGACACGGGGCTCAAATACATAAAATGACCGTATGAGTCGTTACATGCCCCCCAGATCTGATCTATTCGAGCATGGAATTCTTTAGCATTTTGTTCCATCTGACCATTCATTTATCTCGTAAAGCTCATGAGATCGGTTTTGAAAGGATCAGTTGTTTTGTTTTCATTCCCGGATCCGCAGCCTGTACCACTTGCTTGGTTATTATTAGATCTGAACTACTCCCTTGAAGCAATGTTACTCAGCACTGTACAAGTGCCTCACATTAATGCCCCTCACAAAAGCATATGTATATAAATCACTGTGTCTACACTCACTGCTGGTATGTCAGACTCCAGAGGGGTGGATCCTGCCCAAGCGCTAATATAAATCTTATAAGGCCTGTTGTGGCGCGCAACCCGATCCATAATAAAAAATAATCCAATAAGGCCTGACGCGGCATGCAGCCCGATCCATAATAATAATATTAGATATAAAGCCAATATGGCTTGCTGCGGCGTGTAGCTCGATCCACGATATCACTCACAAATCCGACTCTTAGGCCCCAACTCAATCATGAAACTCTATAGACTCACGGGCTCACAAATCTCATACCACTCAGCCTAAACAATGATAACATCATGTAACAATGAATGATAACAAAGACTGAGATATGATATGCAAATGAATGAATATGACTGAGTACATAATTACAACTTAAGAAAATAACTCAACTGCAGAAATGACCTAAGTGGGTCCCAACAGAATAAGTACATAGCCTAAACAATTTCTAACATGCATCACAGCTCAATTACCATAACACATAGAATTTACACGGATAAAACAAGACTAGATAACTACACAGTACCACAGAATCAACCGAGTCATAATCACCATGGTGCACGCCTATACGCCCGTCACCTAGCATGTGCGTCAACTCAACACCAACCATATAACATGTATTTCAGGGATTCATACCCTCAGTACCAAGTTTAGAAATGTTACTTACCTCAAAATGCGCAACTTAATGCTCCAACAAACCCTTGCCTCACGAATCAGCCTCAGAACGACTTGAATCTAGTCACAAACAACTTAATATAATCAATACAAAATATAGGAATCGATTTCATACGATAAAGCTAAGTTCTTTAACAAAATTCAAAAAGTCAACCCCGGGCTCACGCCTCGGAACCCGACAAAATTTACAAAATCTGAACACCCATTCAATAGAGAGTCTAATCACACCAAAATCATTCAATTCTGACCACAAATCAAACCTCAAATCCCCAAATGTTACTCTCTAATACATAGACCATTTCACCTAAAAAACACATGGGTGTTCAATATTATTGGACAAAATTGATCAAAAATTGCTTACCTCTTGAATGAGAGTGAAAACCCTCTCAAAAATTGCTATAAGCCGAGCATCCAAAGTCCAAAAATGAGAGAATTCTCAAAACCCTCGATTATACCCGTCTGCCCAGCATTTCCGTTTCTGCGAACTCACCAGCCGCATTTGCAGCTCCACTTTTGCGAAAGCAATCTCTCTTCAGTAGAGTTTCATTAAACTCCCGACCAACTGCTTCTGTGGCCCAAATCCCGCTTCTGCAGGTCCGCTTCTGCGGTCCAAGCCCCGCACCTATAGGAGCGCACATGCGGAAGCCTTCCGCTTCTGTGATTCCTGAGCTCTTGACCAAAATCCGTATCTGCGGTAGCTTTATCGCATCTGCGGGCTCGCATATATGGAAAAACCCTCGCACCTACAACCACTGCCCAACTCACTCATGACTGCACCTGTGACCCCATGGCTGCTTCTGCGACTCTACACATGCGGCCAGAGCCTCGCAGGTTCGGTTGCACCAGAACTGGAGCATAATAGATTTTCCATAAGTCCCAAACTCAATATGAACTCAATCTGATTCTCACCCGAGGCCCCCGAGACCCCATCCAAACATGCCAACACCTCTTAAAAATCATGCGAACTTAGTGGAAGTCTCAAATCACACTAAACAACATCAAAAACACGAATTGCACCCCAATTCAAGCCTATTGATACTAATAGATTTCCAACTTCTACAATCGAAGCCGAAACCTATCAAATCAACTTTGATTGACCTCACATTTTGCACACAAGTCATAAATGACACAGCGGATCTATTCCAACTCCCGGAACAAAAATTTGAGCCCAGTATCAACAAAGTCAACTCTCGATCAAACTTTTTATCTTTCCAAACCTTTAACTTTCCAACTTTCGTCAATTCAAGACAAAATGACCTACGGACCTCCAAATCAATATCTGGACATACTCTTAAGACAAAAATCACCATACGAAGCTATCGGAAACATCAAAACTCCATTCTGGAGTCGTTTGCACATAAGTCATCATCCGGTCAACTCTTTCAACTTAACCTTCCAACTTTGGGACTAATTGTCCCAATTCATTCTAAAACATCCCCAAAACAAAATTAACCACCCCGGCAAGTCACATAATCACATATGAACACAAAAAAAACAATAAATGGGGGAATAGGGCTTCAATACTCAAAATGACCAGTCGTGTCGTTACATTCTGCCCCTCTCAAACAAACGTTCGTCCTCGAACAGGTCTAGAATAATATCTGGAGTCTCAAAAAGGTGTAGATAGCTTCTTCGTATCTCCTCCTCGGTCTCCTAAGTAGCCTCCTTGACTGGATGACCTCTCCACTGAACTTTCACTGAATCTATACTCTTTGATCTCAACTTTCGAACCTGCCAATCCAAAATAGCCACCGGCTCCACATCATAAGTGAAATCTCCATCTAATTGAACCGTGCTGAAGTCCAAAACATGAGACGGATCACCTTAATAATTCCGGAGCATGGAAACATGAAACACTAGGTGAACACTCGATAGACTAGGTGGTAATGGGAGATTGTAGGCCACCTCTCCAATCGTCTCAAGCACCTCAAAAGGGCCAATGTACTGAGGGCTCAACTTTCCCTTCTTCCCGAACCTCATGACACCCTTTATGGGTGAAACTCTTAGTAATACCGTCTCTCCCACCATATAGGCAACATCACGAACCTTCCGATCGGTGTAACTCTTCTGTCTAGACTGTGCTGTCCTAAGCTGATCCTGAATCAACTTGACCGTTTCCAAAGTATACTGAACCAAATCAGTACCCAACAACCTAGCCTCACCCGGCTCAAACCAACCAACCGGATATCAACAACGCCTCCTATATAAGGCCTCATAAGGGTCCATCTAAATACTCAATTAGTAGTTGTTATTGTAGGCAAACTCTGCAAGTGGTAGAAACTTATCCCAAGAAACCCCAAAATCCATAACACAAGCGTGTAACATATCCTCCAATATTGGAATGGTGCACTCAGACTGTCTGCCCGTCTGCGGGTGGAATGTTGTACTCAACTCAACCCGTGTGCCTAACTCTCACTGCACCACTCTCCAAAACTGCAAGGTGAACTGCGTGCCCCAATTAGAAATAATGGACAATAGCACACGTGAAGGCGAACAATCTCGCGGAAATGGATCTTAGCCAACCACTCCAAAGAATAGGTAGTCACCACCATAATGAAATGTGCGGATTTAGTAAACCGGTCCACAATCATCCAAATAGCATCAAATATCTTCAAAGTCCGTGGGAGTCCAACAACGAAGTCCATGGTGATACGCTCCCATTTCCACTTAGGAATCTCAAGCCTTTGAAGCAAACCGCCCGGCCTCTAATACTCGTACTTCACCTGCTGATAGTTCAAGCACCAAGACACATACTCCACTATATCTTTCTTCATTCTTTTCCACAAATAGTGCTACCTCAAGTCCCAATACATCTGGATGAATGGAATACCGCAAACTATGGGCCTCCTCAAGAATCAACTCACGTAACCCATCCATATTGGGCACACAAATCTGACCATATATCCGTAACACCCCATCATCTCCAATAAAAACCTCCTTGGCATCACTGTGTTGTACAATGTCCTCAAGGACAAGCAAATGGGGGTCGTCATAGTGACGCTTTCTGATGTGATCATATAAAGAAGACCGAGAAACCATGCAAGTTGGAACTCATCTAGGCGCCGAAACATCTAACCTTACGAACTGATTGGCCAAGGCCTGAACATCTAATGTAAGCGGTCGCTCACCAACAAGAATATATGCAAGGCTACCCATACTCACCGCCTTTCTACTCAAGGCATTGGCCACCACATTGGCCTTCCCGAGATGATACAAAATATTCATATCATAGTCTTTTAACAGCTCCAACCATCTTTGCTGCCTCAAGTTTAGATCCTTTTGCTTGAACAAGTGTTGTAGACTCCGATGATCTGTAAATACCTCACAAAACATGTCGTAAAGATAATGCCTCCAAATCTTCAACGCGTGGACAATGGCTTCCAACTCTAAATCATGAACGGGGTAGTTCTTCTAATGGGGCTTCAACTGGCATAAAGCATAAGCAATCACTCTACCCTCCTGCATCAAGACACACCCAATACCAATCCAAACAGCATCACAATACACTATATACAAACCCGATGCTGAAGGCAAAACTAGAACTGAAGCTACGGTCAAAGAAGTCTTGAGCTTCTAAAAGCTATCCTCACACTCATCAGACCACCTGAATGGGGTACCCTTCTGGGTCAATCTAGTCAAAGGTGCAGCAATGGACAAGAAACCCTCCATAAAACGGTGATAATATTTGGCCCAGCTAAGAAAACTCTGGGTCTCACTAGCTGAAAATGATCTAGGACAAATCTAAACTGTCTCAATGTTCTTCGGATCGACCTTGAGTCCTCACTGGACACCATGTGCCCCAAGAACGCCAAAGAATCAAGCCAGAACTCATATTTGGAGAATTTAGCATAAAACTTTTCTCCCTAAACGTCTGTAGTACGACCCTCAAATATTGTGCATGCTCCTCCTGGCTACGTGAGTACACCAGTATATCATCAATAAATACTATGAAAAACAAATCAAGATAAGGCTGGAATACACCGTTCATCAGATGCAAGAATGCTGCTGGGGTATTGGTGAGCCCAAAAGACATCACTAGGAACTCGTAGTGACCATAGCGGGTCCTGAAAGGCTTCTTTAGAATATCAGAATCCCGAATCTTCAACTGGTGATACCCAGAATTCAAATCAATCTTATAGAACACTCTAGCTCCCTGAAGTTGGTCAGATAAGTCATCAATGCATGTCAAAGGATACTTGTTCTTAATTGTAACTTTGTTCAACTGTCTATAAACAATGCACATCCGCATAGTACCATCCTTCTTCTTCATAAACAAAATTGGTGCACTGCAAGGTGACACACTAAGCCTAATGAACCCCTTATCAAGAAGCTCCTGAAGCTGCTATTTTAATTCCCTCAACTCTATTGGTGTCACACGATACATAGAAATAGAAATGGGCTGAGTTTCCGGCACCAAGTCAATACCAAAATCAATGTCCTTGTCGGGTGGAATGCCCGACAGGTCTACAGGAAACACATTCAGAAAGTCTCTCACTACCGGAACAGACTCAATAGTAGGAGTATCAACACCAACATCCCTCCCAAAGGCCAGATATGCAAGATAACCCTTTCTAACCATCCGTTGGGCCTTCAAATATGAGATCACCCTACTGGGAACATAGTCCATACTCAATCCCAGGTAATCCCCGCATCGCCAGCGTCACGATCTTAGCGTGACAGTCTAGAATAGCATGACATAAGGACAACAAATCCATGCCTAGAATCACGTAGATCAACTTTCTTCTTCAATCCCCCAATAGTCACAACACACAACCGATATACACGCTCCATAACAATATAATTACCTACCGGCATAGACATATGAATAGGTGTAACTAAGGAATCATGGGGCATATCCAAATAACGAGCAAAATACGATGATACATATGAATAAGTGGAATAGGGTCAAATAATATGGAAGCCTCCCTTTGGCACACTGAAACAATATATGTGATCACTGTGTCTGATGCAACGACCTCTGGTCTAGCGGGAAAAGCATAACATCGAGCCTGACTACCAACAGATCGACCTCCCCTCTAGGGCGACCTCAAGCTGCCCGAGTCCCACCCCAAGCTGGCTGAGCGAGTGGTGAATTAATTGGTGCAGAAGTTATAGCCTGACCCCTCTACTGAACTGGTCCTCCCATAAGATGGGGACAATACCTCCTCACATGTCCAAACAATTCACACTCAAAGCAAATCCGATCCCTCAATGACGGGAGGGACTAAATCGGACTTCGAGAACCAGAATAACTACTAGAAGAACCAGATACAGATCAACCTTGAACGGATGGAGCACGAGATGAACTCTGAGTTAGGAGGGAACTGAGAGATAACTGACCCGGACGAGCACTATATGAACCATGGCTAGCTGATGCACCACGATGAACCGAACAAGCCATCTGAGTGGGCCTATAAGGGCGACCCCTGCTATGGTGGGACTGTCCTCCAGATGTGGCACTGCTTAAACCACCCAAACCACGCTTAAACCACCTGAACCATGAGGCCTCTTAGCCTACCTCTCCTCCCGCTCCTAACTACGAACCTACTCTAGATGTCCAGCAATATCAACCACCTCATCAAACCTTGCACCTGATGCAATCTCCCGAGTCATGATGACGCGCAGTCCATAGTTGAGGACATCAATGAACATCCTAATCCTCTCCCTCTTAGTGGGAACCAACCATAGCACGTGACGAGCTAACTCTAAAAATATCATCTCATAGTGGGTCACTAACATACCCTCCCGGCGTAGCTGCTCAAACTGCATACGCAACTCCTCCATGCGGGTCTGTCGAATAAATTTCTCTAAGAAGAGAACTGACAACTTATGCCATATAAGTGGTATAGAGGCAGCTAACCTGATCAACTCATAGGCCTCCCACAATCTGAAGGCTACTCCGATAGCTAAAAAGTAGTAAATGAGACTCCACTGGTCTCCAAAATACCTGTCATGCGAAGGATCCACTGGCATCTATCTAAGAAATCCTAAGCATCCTCTGACTCAGCCCTACTGAACTCTAGAGGCCTGAGCCTCCCAAACCGATCTAGCTTCTTCTGCTCTTCGTTACTCATAGGTGGACCACCCTAGGCCCGAGCAGCTGCAACCGGCTTGGCTGGTAGTACCCCCGGTGTCTGAAGTACCTGAGCCATCATTTTTGGAGTATGGGTGGCGGGAGTCTGTGTACCTCCCCCAGCCTAAGACGTAGCTGATGCAACCAAAACTAAGACAGCTAGAGCCAGACTCATCCATACAGTCAATATGTGGGTAAAAGCCTCCTAAAGGCCTGGAATCACAATGGGCACAGCTGGTGCCTGAGCTAGTCCCACCAGCTTAACCATATCTGGTATTAGCTCCTGAGCTGGAGCAACTGGTGGCTCCACAAGTGCTGCTCTAGCTGCAGTACGAGCTGCACCTTAGCCTCTACTACAGCCCCAGCCTCTCGCGACCCTAGCTGGTGGTAGTGGTGGCCATCCGCCTGATCTAGTCGCACGTGTCCTCACCATCTATAAGAGAATAGAATAATAAAAGTTTAGTTTCCGAAATCAAAAAATCTGCACGACAAGATTGCAAAAAAGTGAGGTTTACTAATGGTTCGGTAGTTTCTCGAAGATAAATACAGACAACTCTGTACCGATCCGCAAGACTCTACTAAACCTGCTCATGACTCGTGAGACCTAAGTAACCTAGTGCTATGATACCAACTTGTCACAACCCAAAATCCCAACCTGTCATGAAGGCGCCTAACACAGTACTAGGTAAGCTGACAATCACATAACAACTACGCATTTGAGTTAAAAAAAAAATTCAATAAACTCAATAGTGGAAAACCTCATAGATAACTGATAAAATGACTGTAACTCAACTACACAAATCCTAAAATCCTGGTATCACCGAGTACATAAGCTACTAATGTCAACATAGTCTAAAACTCCAGTACAACTGTTTGAGAAAAAAGAACAATACTGAATAAAAATGAAAGGAATGAGAGTCAGGGCATGTGGGCGTCATAGTAGCTACCTTGAAGTCTCCGAGAAAGTACTAGCATTAGATATAGCAACCACCGGGTCTAGATGTACCTAGATCTGCACACATAGTATAGAGTGTAGTATGCATACAACCGAACCAATGTGCTCAATAAGTAACAAAACTAACATTGGGTAAAAGCAGTGACAAGCTGAGAAAGATACAGTCCGAATAAAGATAATGACAACACGGATATGATAGGGTAATGACAATTATAACTAGGAGAAACTTCCATATTCAGCTCGTACACAGTACAGAAATTTAGGCATGCTTTCAAGTTCAAATATTTAAGCTCAATACTGTTAAAAATATGGCAAGTACAGTTAGCATGAGGAATGTTACATCTCTATGCCTACATGTTAAATATGCATGTAAAATGTAATGTATCACTGTGATAATCCCAAGTACCTCAACTCTCAGAGTACTCAATTTGTCTATCACATTTTCCACTTATCACACACAATCACTCAGCACTGTACTGGTGCTTGACATCAATACCCCTCACAAAAGCACGTGTATATAAATCACTGTGCATGCGCTCACTGCTGGTATGTCAGACTTCTGAGGGGCGGATCCTGTCCAAGCGCTAATATAAAGTATACAAGGCCTGCTGTGGCATGCATCACGATCCATAATAATAAATAAGCTAATAAGGCCTGTTGTGGCGTGTAGTCCGATCCATAATAATAATAGATATAAAGTCAATATGGCATGCTGCGGTGTGCAGCACGATCCACAATATCACTCACAAATACGGCTCTCAGGCCCCAACTTAGTCATCAATCTCTCTACTCTCACGGGGTCACAAATATCATACCACTCAGCCCAAACAATGATAACATGATGTAACAGTGAGTGATAATAGAGAATGAGATATGGTATGCAAATGAATGAATATGACTGAGTAAATAACTGCAACCTAAGCAAATAACTCAACAGCAGAAATAACCTCAATGTGTCCCAACAGAATAAGCACATAGCCTAAACATGATTTCTAACATGAATAATAGCTCAATTACTCTAACACATAGAATTTACACGGATAAAACATGACTGGATAACTACACAGTACCACAGAATGAACCGAGTCATAATCACCATGGTGCACTCCCACACGCCCATCACCTAGCATGTGCGTCACCTCAACACCATCCATATAACACCTATTTCAGGGATGCATACCCTCAGTACTAAGTTTAGAAGTGTTACTTACCTCAAAGTGCACAACTGAATGCTCCAACAAACCCTTATCGCGTTAATCGGCCTCCGAACAACTCAAATCTAGTCACAAACAACTCAATATAATCAATTCAATCTATAGGAATCGATTCCCTACAATAGAGCTATGTTCTTTAACCAAATTCCAAAAGTCAACCCTAGGCCCACGCCTCGGAATTCGACATAATTTACAAAATCTGAACACCCATTCAATAACGATTCCAACCATACAAAAATCATCTACTTCCGACCACATAACGAACCTCAAATCCCCAAATCTTTCTCTCCAATACATATACCACAAATCCCACAAATTCCACCTCAAAAATACATAATCTAGGCGTAAAGATCAATGAGTGTTCAATATTATTGGAAAAAGTGATCAAAGATTGCTTACCTCTTGAATTAGAGTGAAACCCATCTTAACAATCACCACAAGCCGAGCTTCCAAAGTCCAAGAAAGAGAGAATTCTCAAAACCCTCGATTATAGCCTTCTGCCCAGCATTTCCTTTTCTGCGGACTCACTAGCCGTATCTGCAGCTCCGCTTCTGCGGAAGCAATCTCGCTTAAGCAGGGTTTCATTAAACATTCGACCAACCGCTTCTACAGCACAAATCCCGCTTCTGCGGTCCAAGCCCCACATCTGCAGTAGCCTTCCACTTCTGCGATCCCTGCGCTATTGACCAAAATCCGCATCTGTGTTAGCTTTGTCGCATCAGTAGGCTCGCAGATGTGGAAACACCATCGCACCCGCGACTACTACCCAACTCACTAAGGACTGCATCTGCGACCCCATTGCCGCTTCTGCGGCTCCGCACCTGCAGCTAAAACCTCGCAGGTGCGGTTGCACCAGAACTGAAGCATAACAGTTTTTCATTAAGTCCCAATCTTATTCTCACCCGAGGCCCCCATGACCCAAACCAAACATGCCAACACCTCTTAAAACATCATGCTAACTTAGTCGATTCCTCAAATCACACCAAACAACGTCAAAAACACGAATTGCACCACCATTCAAGCCTATTGAAACTAATGGATTACCAACTTTTTCAATCGATGCCAAAACCTCTCAAATCAACTCCGATTGACCTCAAATTTTGCACACAAGTAATAAATGACACAATAGACCTACTAGAACTCCTGGAACAAAATTCCGAGCCCAGTATCAACAAAGTCAACTCTCGGTCAAACTTCTCAACTTTCCAAATCTTTAACTTTCCAACTTTTGCCAATTCAAGACAAAATGACCTACGGACCACCAAATCAATATCTGGACATACTCCTAAGTCCAAAATTATGATACAGAGTTATCAAAACCATCAAAACTCCATTCTGGAGTCGTTTACACATAAGTCAACATCCGATCAACTCTTTCAAATTAAGGTTCCAACTTCGGGACCAAGTATCAGAATTTATTCCAAAACGTCCCCGGAACCAAACCAACCATCCCGACAAATTACATAACATATGAACACAGAACAAGTAATAAATGGGGGAACGAGGCTACAATACTCAAAACGACCGGCCGGGTCGTTACACCAATTTTGATTAATAAAGTTAAAATCTTTACACAATTCCCAAAAAGTCAATAAAAGTTATCAAAACCCGAGTCAAGGGGTGTATCTCGACATCCGATAACCCCACTAGTCCAAATAAGTTATTTGTTTTGAAATCCAAGTCCAAATCGACTCTCAAATCTCAAACTTTTATTTTCCAAAACATAGTAAAAAATCCCCAAATATTCCCTTGGAATCTCATGATTTAGATTTTAAAATTAATAAATAATCATGTTATAATATCAAAATTTAGTCAAAATCACTTTCCAATCGCTATGTGTGAAAATCCCTTCCAAAAATTGCTTCCCTCCGAGTCTAGGGCTAAAATATGTGATTAAATGAGACTAAGTCGTGAAATCTCAAATATATGCTCAGCTGCAAAAGTTGCATTTGCGACCTTGGGTTCGCAAATGCTACTATCGTAAATGCGGCCCTTGGCTTGCAAAAAGCAAAGACTGACAAGTCCTTGTAGAAGTCACAAATGCGACAGCAGAACAAACAAGGTCGGGCCAAAGATACATCACAAATGCGATCCAATAGTCCGCAAAAGCGAACACCCCATCACCCATCCAAACTCGCAAATGCGACACTGGCTCTGCAATTTGCGAAGCCAATTCACTTAGTCAACCATCGCAAATGTGATACGCACCTCGTAAATGCAAACAAGATCTCGCATTTGTGAGACTTGTAGCACCAGCAAAGAACCAACAATCTGAAACTTACCCGAGCCCCCCGCGGCTCCACACCAAACATAGACACAAGTCTAGAAACATTATACAAACTCGATCGCGAGCTCAAAACACCAAAATAACATCTGAAACCATGAATTGGACACCAAAACACATATGAATATCAATGAAACTCAAGAATCACTAAAATCACAACCAAGTATTCGATTCTTATCAAAACAACTCGAAATGACGCCAAACTTTGCAGACAAGTTTCAAATACCAAAATGGACCTGTTCCAAGTCTCGAAACAAAAATCCAAACCTGATAGCCATAAAGTCAACCTATGGTCAAACTTAGGAAATTTATAAACCTTCAAATGGCCAACTGTCGGCAAAAAGAGCCAATTCAACCTAGGAATATTCGAATCTAATTATGGGCATACGCCTAAGTTCAAAATAACCATACAATCCAATTGACCATCAAAACACCGTTCCGAGTTCATTTTCACAAAAGTCAAACCTCGGTCAATATTTCTAACTTAAGCTTCCAAACTAAGAAGCAATGGGTCCAAATCAATCAAAAACCTCCCCGAAATGAAACCAACCATCCCTGCAAGTCCTAAAACCTCAAATACACATACGAGAAACTTCAAAAGGGGAAACGGGACTCAAATACACAAAATGACCTGTCGGGACGTTACATTCTCCCCTCTTAAATAAATGTTCATCCTCAAACAAGTATAGAGACATACGTAAAGTGTCAAAAGGATGAGGATAACGGCTCCGCATATCATGATCGGTCTCCCAAGTCTCCTCCTCGACCGGTTGACCCCTTCACCAATGCAATATTCATCTACATCAACTTCTGGACCTGCCTATCCAAAATAGCCATCAGCTCCTTAACGTAGGTCAAATCCTTGTCCAATTGCACCGAGCTGAAATCTAAAAAATGTGACGGATCACCATAGTACTTCCGGAGCATGGAAACATGGAACACCGGGTGAACTCCCGATAAGTGAGGTGGCAATGCAAGTCTTTAGGCCACCTCACCAACTCTCTCAAGAATCACAAAAGGACCAATATACCGATGTCTCAACTTGCCCTTCTTCCCGAATCTCACCACACCCTTCATGGGTAAAACTCCAAGTCGGACACTCTCACCCACCATGAATGCCTAACTAGTGCAAAACACACACTTAAATTATGCTTGCTAATCAAATATAGTATAGTATAATATCGTATCCACACAGATTGGATTTAAACAGTATTCTCGTAGTTTCTATCTTGGTTGATATTCAGGAGAATCAACAATTGAGGTTTATATGATTTCTAACTAAAATTAACTAAGAATATAAAGCTATTGACTAATGACAATTGAAACAAAGATAAGCAAGGAAGTAAGCAATAGGATGAAATAGGGGTTGATAGGATAGGTGCAAGATAATTATTTGGGATCTAACTCTAGATAATTCACTTCTAATGTTCAAGTGAGTCTCTCGAATTCACTCTATTATTAGTTCAAACGTTCAATAAAAATTCCTCTCTCGATTAAGTCTTAACCTTATGAGATGAACCAATTGAAGCATGTGAAGATATGCAAGAATACGTAGTGGATTGGTCTTTAGGAAAACCTCTTTCGATTTTTCTCCTAACTAGGTTTAATCAATTATTCGATTACTAAAAAGAATTAATGAACTCAACCAACAATATAATGCAAAAATATCACAAGTTATGCCTCTCTCGATTACATGAACAAGTGAATACATATGCAATAATTAAATCATCAAAAAATGCTTCAATACATAAAACTAGAGTTATAATCCACAAAAAATCATCAAAATACCAAATCCATCAACCCTAAAGAGAACTACTCCACGGATATGGAGCAATTCATCACAAATTAATTTAAAGTATAGGAAAACATAAATTCAATCCAAACTCGGGTCTTGACCGAGGAAGAAATGATACAATACTTGTGCTCGTGTTCTTCCAACTCCTCCTTAGTCTCCTTAGGTCAAATATGTGTCAAAAGTCTAGAAAATAAAGTATTTCCATGTATTTATACTAAGTAGGGTCGGGCCCAAATGAAATCACCTTTTCCTAGCCAAAATAGGACATTTACTCTGTACATATTGTACAGGCGCGTCGCATGGGGCTACGCACCATGCAGGGCATTAGTGGGGAAATCCAGAAAGCTGATTTTTTCACTTTGCAGGAATTCTGCACTAGCGCCCCGCGCCCCGTTACGCATGGCGTGGGGTGGTAGTGCAATTTTCTCAGAGTAATTTCTTTTCTCATTTTTTGACATCCAGACTTGGTCCTTGACCCCCCGAACGTGATCCCAACTTAATTTCTTGGGCTTTTACTCGGACTTCAAAGCTCCAACTTATTCAAATTAGCTTGAAATTATCTTAATAGCTCGGAATTACTTTATGCAAGGCATAAAACACACGATAAGTGCAAAACACTACCAATTAAAGCTCAAACACAAATAAAGTACAGTGAATTATAGTGCAATAAGCGACTAAAATATGTATTTATAGCCTACCATCATTGCTCGCTCGAGCAATCTAAACTACACTTCAAATTGGGACAACCTTTTTAAACAAATCCCGTAACTCATCATGCCAAGAATATTTAAAGAAAATTAAGCACCATACCATAACATCCTCGCCTCAAGATTTGAATCAAAAGCACCATACATTTTTCACAACCCGCTCACTTACTCTAACATAGAGGTCAACGACATTACCTTTCCTTCATGAATCAAGTTCCCTCACACAACAGTAGAGAGTAGTTCTACACATAATAAAATTTAAGAACAATAAGGAACTCAAGATAGAAAGAATTCAATCACTCTCAGAAGTAACATTCATATGCCAGAAAATACGTACCATAGGCTTGCCCGTAGTGTACTACTCTACTCATCGAGCCCATTCAGTCAAGGATCAAGTAGGACTTTACTTGGTTGTAATGTAGGCTGCGGGACGAGTAGGATACATTTAGATATAAGAGTGACTACACCTCCCTAAGAACTTTAATACATACATTTCATTGTTCAAAACCCCACACTTATGTCAAACAAAAACTCCACCTTCACATCAATATACATTAACTCCCTACTTCATTAAGCACAATTACATCAAGAGTCACCACTATCAAAGAATATTTTGCACAACAATACAACATTTATTTTCTTTTATCATTCAATTCAAGTGGCTCTTACTTTTTCAATATAGTGCACCTTTCTCCTTATTTCACTAGTTACACTCAAAAGCCAAACCAACCACCCCACACTTCAAATTTTTCAAAGTTCATACCAAATTCAAGTGCTCACGAGAGGTACAAGGTTAAAATAGATGGGCAATTTGAATATATGGGTAAGGCTTCTAATGTGGTTGCCAAAGAAACAAGATTACATGCTCAGAGGGTTAACTACGATACATAACAATTAGGTGGGTAAAAGCATATAACTGGCTCAACAAAGAAATGCCTATATCATTTCCAAGACTGAATACAATTACCATTTTGCTTTGCAAAAACACGAGGCAAGTTCTAGACATCAAATGCAATGCATAGAATAACACAAAACCTCACACACACATGGCACATAACTCACTCAGGATCGTACCCATCAAGACACTCTAGTCAAAGCAGTTAAGCAAAGTTAAGAACAAATAATTTAAGGTACTTATACAAGAGTCAAAAACTTAAGCGTCACACTAAAGCACTCACAATATTCTCAAGATATAATAGAGTCAAGAGATATTGCCTTCAATTTAAATCATAGCACAAGGTTTCCTACTCCTAAAAAAATAAAAATTAACTACATCCGGTTCAAACAAAACAATTGGAAAAGAACCGCGACACAAAAAAACCAAGGGGGAATTATTACACTACCTACAAACGAAAAATATGTTATACTTTTTCCTTTCGACTTTAATCCCTCAAGAAATCAGTCGAACGATATCCATCGTTGGGAAAAATCGAAACATTTTAATAAAATATTTGTTTTTTTTCAATTTTTTTCTATCTCTAACTACTACAACTAACAAACTAAAACTAATATACATACATACAACATATCCCACACCCCACACTTTAAGTTGTGGCATGTCCCCATGACACACAATTAAAAAGCATAAGGTAAAGGAAACTTCCCTGAACGTCTAGTCGGGGTTTGAGTCGAAGTCGGACTCCATTCCTCGCCTTCGAACTAATGCACACATCCATGCAAACAACTTCTTCTCAGCCTTTTTGGGGTACACCCCACACTTATCTTTCTCACTCATCGCAGCCTTCTCTTTTGAGCCCTTCACTTTCCACTCAACACTCGCAACTGGTTTTTCTTTTTGTACCACCTTTTCTACATCCATCTTGAAAGTCACATATTTCTCACCCACTCTGAGCATGAGTTTCCTCTCGTGTATATCCAATATTGCTCTACCCGCTGCTAAGAATGGTCTTCCTAGGATAAGGGGGACCTCCTTGTTTTTCTCCATTTTCACCACAATAAAATCCACAGGAAATACAAACCTATCTACCCGAACTAAAACATATTCAACTATCCCCTCGGGTATTAAAGTCGTTTGGTCTACCAGCTGCAACGATATTGGCACCGACCTTATCTCTCCAATCTCCTTCTCCAGTTTCCCGTAAATAGATAGAGGCATTAAGTTAATTTAGGCACCAGAATCACATAATGACTTGTCAAAATTTATAGTTCCTAATGAGCAAGGTATAGTAAAACTCCCTGGATCTCCACACTTTTGTGGGAGTTTATTTTGTAATATCGCGCTGCAATGCTCTGAGAGCTTGACCACTAAGGTCTCCTCGATTTTCCTTTTCTTCGTCAGGATCTCCTTCAAGAATTTGGCATAGGCAGGCATTTGTGAGAGCACTTCTGTGAATGGTATGTTCACATGAACCTATTTCAGCACATCCATAAATCTCCCAAACTGTTTGTCCAGCTTTTCTCTATATAGCTTTTGGGGGAAAAGGTAAAGTAGGCATATGCTCGCTCTCATCATGTTCCTCCCTTCTCGAAGTTTCTCCCTTCTTCTTTTTCTCAGCTTTCATTGGGCCTTTCTTCTTCTTGTCATCATCACTTTTTAGCTGCTCCCCACTTTCCTTTTCAAGTATCACATCTTTTTGGATCGGGGTGGCGTCTTTCAATACTTTTCACTTCTCCAGGTTACAACATTCACTGTTTTTTTGGGATTTCTCTCAGTATAAGCAGGGATAGCTGCTCCATGGGCATACAACCTCTTATATGTCTTGATAATGAAGGCCTTCATTAGATCCTCTAGACCAAGTTGAATGGGTTGTTGAGGCTGAAATTTTTGACTCTGCTGATTTTGGTATGATGGAGTTCATTGTCTCTGAGGATTAGAGTTATTTTGTTGCCAAATGTTCGTAGTACTCCCAGGTGAACTCTATGAAAAATCAGGGTGCTTCTGACCCATTGCATTAAAATTGTAGTTTCCTATAGCATTCACTTCCTCAGTTGAGGCTTGACACTCATGAGTAGGGTGTCCTCTTCCACATATATCACAAGTTATGTGAGGCTCATTTTGTATCGAGGCTAAGGTCAACTTCCGTATTTCTTTATCCATAGCATCGAGTTATACCAGCACAGATGTGTTAGCATCAACTTGGTGAACACCAGTTGCTCTTCTTCTTTCGGCACTCTCAAAGGGCCACTGATTTGCATCTTCAAATAACTCATCAAGAATTGTGACTATCTCCTCTGGAGTCTTTTTCATCAATGGGCCTCCAGCTGCATTGCTCAATGTTCTACGTGAAGCTGGTGTCAATCCATCCCAAAAGTCCTAGAGTTGCATCTAGAGTTCAATTCCACTATGTTGACACTTTCGAACAATCTCCTTAAACCTCTCCCATTAATCAAACACAGACCCATTCTCTTTCTGGCAGAAGTGATGGATGTCTCTTCTAAAATTGCCCATTTTAGTTGAGGAGAAATATTTATCAAGGAATTTTTTGGTCATCTCCTCCCATGTTCTAATCGAACCTGTGTGTAAGCTTCGAAGCCACTGCTTTGCATCATCTTTGAGTGTGAAGGGGGATGCCCTTAAGTACACTGTATCTTGTGACACACCATTGTATTGAAAGGTGTTCATAATCTCCTCGACGTCTATTAGATATGTATTTGGATCTTCGTTTAGCTTCCCTTTGAAGAAACAACAAATATGAAGGGTTTGAAGCAACCCTTTCTTCAACTTGAAATTGTTAGCCGCAATTGGAGGTGGTATAACACTTAATAAAACTTGATTGCAGACCGGTCTAGCATAATTACCAAGTGGTCTCCCAGGCCCGGGAGCTATATTTTCGAACTGGTCTGCAACCAAGGGTTGATTTTGAGCAATTCTTCGACCACTCTCTTCTCTGTAGATCATTTGTGCATCTCTCATAGCTACTTCATCAGCATCCCGCACAGCTGTCTCGTCTTTGGGCTGCCTCTCTTGCAGCCAAATCTAAATTATCATCATCGACTCCAGCCATAGTTTCTTTGGTTAAGGATTGCCCAACCTTTTCTAACGTCTCAGTGAGATTTCATTCCTTCCTCAGCTGTTGCAATTATTTTTCTATCTCTGGCTCATATGGTAGCTCTTCATTCGTAGAAGCTCGAGTCATGCACCAATCTTAACCTGTAACCTGGGCACAACCAAAGAACACCAACCGTAAAAAGGGAAAATAAAATAAAAAGAAACAATTCCTGAATTAGCACTACAAACTATTTCAAACACTATTGATTGCCAATCCCCGGCAACGTCGCCAAAATTTGACCAACACAAAAAATACACATAAATTTTGCTCGCTAATCAAATATAGTATAGTATAATATCGTATCCATAGGGGATTGGATTTAAACAGTATTCTCGTAGTTTCTAGCTTGGTTTCTATCCAAGAGAATTAACAATTGAAGTTTATGTCACGCCCCAACCTCGGGGAGCGTGACTGGTGCTTAACCGAGTGAACCCGGTTAAGCAAGCCTATTAAACCTTTCCTACCCGACTCATTCATAATCCGAAAAGGGAATGCATCACCATTTGTTAAACAGGGGAGAGATCAGCTATATAAATATATAAACGTTGCTAGTTCATTTTATTTTCCTTATATACATTATATCATAGTTATGTTTCCAAAAGCACACACGGTTTACAATTTAGTGGGAAAGAGTTTCAAAATACAACTTGATCCAATGACCACCCCGACATCCATACATGACCCACATAAACGTCTACGAAGCCTCTAAAGGTACAAAAATCTAACATGACAATGCCGTCAACAAGGCCCTTTCTATACCTCAAAATGTGAAAACTTATACAAAAGAAGAACTACATGACCCCTGGAAGAAATGGGGCTCACCAAGACTGCTTTGAGGAGAGAAAGAGAGCACCACTATTTGCGATTGGCGCTATCTGCGATGAAACCACCTATATCCATTCAAAGATGTAGCGCCCCCGGCAAAAGGGACGTTAGTACTATCGAATAGTACTAGTATATAAGGGCAAACACCAATATTAGTAGAATGAACAGTGAAACAAAGAGAAGACAGTCATAATAATCAAAAAGTGCTTCACAAAATACAAAGAAACACCAAGTAAGGATCACATACTTTCCGAGTTAATCTTTCCATCTTTTTAGATTAATAATCTTTAGTGCCAAGTGCCACAACTCACAATGCCACCGTGTTTTTACACAGAGTCTGATCTAGGCCCGACCGGCTAAGCCATCACAAGTGAGACATATCCATATCCACCATCAATAATTCCAACACAAATGCCACCATGTGTACATCATGGCGTCCGATCTCGGCCCGATTGGCTAAGCCATCTCACTTGAGACATAACCTCTTTCAATTGTTCACTCAATTCACATTTCTTTCCTGTCTTTCATTACATGGCACAAACAGCCTCATTTATTATGTAGTTCCTGCCACTTGGGCACATTTTACAATTCAAGTCTTTCCCTTTTTATTCGTTCAAATAACATCATCATTCATGTCACTAAGTACCATCACATAAGGCATTGCACACATAAGGGAAGGAGCTTGGAAAATTACAATTACGTTCTCAAATAGCATGATGATATGGTAAACATCTAGAACAATTAGGGAGCATGAATCTTTCAACCCAACACAGTAAGGCAAACAATTCCAGTACGATCAAGTCGAAACTTACACCAATTGTTCGGACACCAGGAGTTCGATTCTAAGAAGAAGAGAGTTAGCCATACATACCTCAATCGAGCTTCTTTGACTCTACAATTATCCGGAACTCTTAGCAACCTCAATCTATTTTTAGCAATATAAAAAGTTGAACCAAAATTAGGAAGACATTCATGGTTTTAGCCCACTTGAACATTTTATCAAATACTAAGTGTGTATTAAGGTTTCAAGGTTCTTTTCATGGGAGGTTTCATCTTTCATAACCCATTCATCTCCATTCTTACCTTACATTCTCCCTACACAATTTTATCTTACATGCATGCAATGTAATCACCCCTATCCCCATGAAGTATCACACTAGTACCCCATTATAGCTATGTTTGGAATTAAGAGTTGGGGTGATGAAGTCTTACCTTTTAGGATGAAGAATTTTGTGCCCTACTTGAATATTTCCAAAGCTTTAAGTGATGATTGAAGATCAATTTGATGATAATTAGGCCCTCCCTCTAGAACTCTCTCTCTCTCTCTCACTCTAGAAAATATCAAAAAATGGGCTCAAACTGGTCTAAGGGGTTGTTTTAACGGAATGGGGGTCGGGTTTTAAATTAAGAAAATGGGTGCCCCGACACAGGTCTGCGATAGCATATATGACCGCATAATGGTCAGTCCGCAACGTGACCGCAGAAATAGCCTTCAGGGGCTTGAATTTTTTGACTGTGTATGCGACAAGTATGCGGTCCTCATACCTGTTCTGCAGTCGTATAATGCACCGCAGAACTCCCCTTCGCAAAAGTTCAAGGAAGATATGTGATCAGTACGCAGCCCGCAAAGCGATTATGCGATCGCATAATTGGGCCGCATAACTAGCCTCAAAATTGGCCAATTTTCTGCTTCACTCTGCGGCCATTACGCGGTTCGCAGAGTGGTTATGCGGGCGCATAATAGGCCGCAGAAATGCGTTCTTCTGTGAAACATTTTCCTCTAAGTCCGTAGGGTACCGTTCAATCCAAAAAGTCCGAACCGCGATCTTGGCACCACGAAACCCCGAGTTTTTGGTTAAAAATTTTTTATGGGTCCTTAAAGTTTATATGATTTCTAATTAAAATAAATTAGGACTCTAAAGTGATTGACTAATGACAATCGAAACAAAGATAAGCAAGGAAGTTATCAATAGGATAAAAGAAGGGTTGATAGGATAGGTGCAAGATAATTGTTTGGGATCTAACTCTAGATAATTCACTTCTAATGTTCAACTGAGTCTCTCGAATTCACTCAATTATTAGTTCAAATGTCCAGTAAAAACTTCTCTCTCGATTAAGTCTTAAACTTATGAGATGAACCAAGTACGTGAAAATATGCAAGAATGCGTAGTGGATTGGTCTTTAGGAAAACCTCTTTCGATTATTCTCCTAACTAGGTTTAATCAATGATTCAACTTGCCTCTTTCGATTACTAAGAAGAATTAATGAACCCAACAAATAATATAATGCAAAAATATCATAAGTTATGCCTCTCTCGATTACATGAACAACTGAATATAGATGCAACAATTAAATCATCCAAAAATGCTTCAATACGTAAAACTAGAGTTATAATCCACAAACAATTATCAAACCACCAAATAAATCAACCCTAAAGAGAACTACTCCATAGATATGGAGCAATTCATCACAAATAAAATTAAAGTATAGGAAAACATAAATTCAATCCAAACTCGGGTCTTGAGTGAGGAAGGGATGATGCAATCCTTGTGCTCGTGTTTTTCCAACTCCTCCTTAGCCTCCTTAGGTCGAATATGTGTCAAAAGTCCAACAAATTATATTTTTCCATGTATTTATACAAGTAGGGTCGGGCCTAGACGAAATCACCTTTTCCTAGCCGAAATAGAACATTTACTCTGTAAAAATTGTACAAGCGCGTTGTATGGAGTGACGCGCCATACAGTGCATTAGTGGAGAAATCCAGAGAGCTAATTTTTTCACTTTGTAGGAATTTTGCAATAGCGCCGCATGCCCCGCTACGCATGGCGCGAGGCGGTAGTGCAATTTTCTATGAGTAATTTTGTTTTCTCATTTTTTGACATCCAGACATGGTCCTCGAACCCCGAACATGATCTCGACTTAATATTTTGGACTTTTACTCAGACTCCAAAGCTCCAACTTATTTAAATTAGCTCCAATTAACTTAACAGCTCGGGATTACTTCGTGCAAGGCATAAAACACACAATAAGTAAAAAACACTACCAGTTAAAGCTCAAACACAAATAAAGTGCAGTGAATTACAGTGCAATAAGCGACTAAAATATGTAATTATAGCCTACCATCAATGCCACATCACGAGTCCAATCATCATAACTTTTCTACATGTACTGTGTTGTACGAAGACGATCCTGAATCAATTTCACCTTCTCCGAGGCATCTCCAACCAAATCCATGCCCACAAACCTAGCCTCCCCAGGCACAAACCAACCAATCAGAGAACGACATTATAGGCGAACTCTGCTAGCGGTAGAAACTAATCACATGAGCCCCCAAAATCAATAGCACATGCATGTAACATATCCTCCAAGTTTTGAATAGTACGCTCAGACTATCCGTCTGTCTGTGGATGAAATGCTATACTCACCTCGACATGTGTGCCCAACTCACGCTACATTGCTCTCCAAAAATGAGATGTGACCTATGTGTCCGGATCGCAAATAATAGACACTGGCACACCATGAAAGCGAACAATTTCAAAAAGATAAATCCAAGCCAGCTGCTCTAAAAAAGTAGGTAGTCCAACTACAAAATCCATAGTGATACACTCCCACTTACACTTCGGAATATCAAGCATGTGAAGCAAACCACCCGGCCTCTACTGCTCGTACTTCACCAGCTGACAATTCAAACGTCGAGCCACATACTCCACAATATCATTCTTTATTCTACTCCACCAGTAGTGCTACTTCAAATCATGGTACATCTTCACGGTGCAAGGATGAATACCACAAACTATGGGACTTTTACAAAATCGGCTCCTGTAGCCCATCAATATTATGCACACAAATCTGGCTCTGAAGCCTCAACACCCCATCATCACCAATAGTCACCTCCTTGACATCACCGTGCTGCACTGTGTCCTTAAGAACAATCAAGTGGGAATTACCATACTAACGCACCTTTATACGTTCAAACAAAGAAGATCATGAAACCACGCAAGCAAGAGCCCGACTAATCTTCGAAATATCCAACATGACAAACCTGTTGGCCGAAGCCTGAACATCCAAAGCTAATAGTCTCTCCCCAGCTAGAATAAAAGCAAGACTGCGCGTGCTTTCACCCTTCCTACTAAAAGCATCGCCCACCACATTAGCATTCCCAGGATGATAAAGAATGGTGATGACATAGTCCTATAGTAGCTCTAACAACCTTCGTAGCCTCAAATTCAGATCCTTATTCTTGAATAAGTGTTGTAGACTCTTCTGATCCGTGAACATCTCACATGACATACCATAGAGATAGTGCCTCCAAATCTTCAGCGCATGAACAATGGCTGCCAACTCCAAATCGTGCACTAGGTAGTTCTTCTCATGGGACTTCAGTTGACGCAAAGCATAATCAATCACTCTTCCCTCCTACATCAAAACACACCCAAAGTCAATCCGTGAAGCATAACAATAAAATGTATAAGAATCTGATGCTTAAGGCAAAACCAGAATTGGAGTTGTACTCAAGGCATTATTAAGCTAGTAAAAGCTCTCCTCACACTCATCAGACTACCTGAATGGGGCAGCCATATGAGTCAACCTAGTCAAAGGAGCTGTGATGGATGAAAAGCCCTCCATGAAGCGGCGATAGTACCCAACCAACCCAAGGAAACTCCGGATCTAAGTAGCGGTAGAGGGTCGGGGCCAACTCTAAACTCCCTCAATCTTCTTTGGATCCACCTTAATTCCCTCACTAGACACCACGTGGCCCAAGAATGCTACCGGGTCAAGACAAAACTCTCACTTGGAGAATTTAGCATATAACTTCTTCTCTCTCAACGTTTGGAGCATGATCCTCAAGTGTTGCTCATGATCCTCCCGACTGCAAGAATATACTAATATATCATCAATGTACATGATGTTGAAGGAATCAAGATATGGATGTAAGACATTGTTCATCAAGTCCATAAAGGATGCTACGACATTGGTCAGCCAGAAAGACATCACAATAACCTCGTAGTGACCATATAAGGTCCTCAAAGTCATCTTCAAAATATCTGAAGCACAGATCTTCAACTGATGGTACCCTGATCTCAACTCAAAGAATGACCTAGTGCCCTGAAGCTGATCGAACAAATCATCAATACGTAGTAGTTGGTGCTTGTTCTTGACTGTAACCTTGTTCAGCTACCTGTAGTCAATACACATCCTCAAAGAGACGTCTTTCTTCTTCACAAATAGAACTGGAGCACCCCACGACGAGACACTCGGTTTGATGAAACTCTTATCAAGCAACTCCTGAAGCGGTTCCTTTAATTTCTTCAACTATGCTGGTTCCATGCGATATAGTGGAATAGAAATAGGTTGAGTGCTCGGCACCAAGTCAATACCAAAATCAAAATCCCTATCGGGTGGCATGATCGGTAGGTTTGTTGGAAACTTATCTAGAAACTCTCTCACTACCAGAACTGTCTCAACAGTAAGAGTAGTAGCACTAACTTCCCTCACAAAGGCTAAGTATGCCAAGCACCCCTTCTCAACCATCTGTTGTGCCTTCCGAAAGGCACCACCCTACTAGGAACATGTTCGAATGTACCTCTCCACTCCAACCTAGGCAACCCCGGCATAGGCAATGTCACGGTCTTAGCATGGTAGGGTGACAACTAATCGATGCCCAAAATAACATCAAAGTCTAGCATATTGTGTAACAAGAGGTCAACCCTAGTCTCATGACCCCGGACAATGACCAAACACGAACGATAGACACGGTCTACCATAATAGAATCCCTCCACAGGCATAGATACATAAACAAGAGTACTTAAAGAACTGCGAGACATATCTAAATATCAAGCAAAATAGGATGACACATACGAAAAACGTGGACCCCAGATCAAATAAAATTGATATATCCCTATGACAGACCGTAACAATACCTGTAATGATAGCATCTGACGCAACAGCCTCGGTCCTACAAAAAAAAGCATAACAACGGACCTGGCCTCCCCCTCTAGGATGCCCTCTACCCACCTATCCTCCACCCCTAGCTGGATGTGCAGGTGGAGTAGGAACTAGAGTAGAAACCATATCTTGAGTATCCTGCGGAGATCCACCCTCCCAAAGCTAGGAAAATCCCTTACCATGTTTGTAGTATAATCACACTCGAAATAACTCCTCTACAGGCGTGGTTGTTTGTACTATGTCTGACCTGGACGGCTAGAATAACCGTTGTAGGAGCCGCATGTAGAAGGTGCACTAGAAGATGGTTGTCCAAAATGAGTACTCTGAGGTTCATGAACAGCTGGAGCATTGCGAGTAACATCAAGTGCATACTGAACTCAACAGCTAATATAACCTCTGCCATGGCGAGTTGAAACTGCAAAGCGGGAACCACTAAATCTTCAAAAATATTGAGGCCTTTTGTCCTCCATATCCCCTATCTCTTGGTGGTGGATGCGCTCCAGCCTCTTAGCGATCTCCACAACCTACTAAAATAGAGTATTAGTCTCCAACTCCCGTGCCATCGAAAATTTGAGACCGTAACAAGGTCCCTTAATAAATATGCGGACTCTCTCTCTCTAACAGTAGAAACCAAGACAGTTGCATGAATAAATAGCTCACTAAACCTCATAGAATAATCGGACACTATCATAGTCCCTTGGCACAACCACTCGAACTCAGTGCGCAATGCATCCTTGAGGGTATGTAGAACGAACTCCCTCAAAAATAGATGAGTGAACTGAGACCAAGTAAATGGCGTTGTGCCAGCTGACCTACTCTCCTCATAAGCCTGTCACCATCTATATGCCAACCCCGTCGGCTAGAAAGTAGTAAGGTCGACCCGCTCACTTCCACTATGCCCATAGTGCGCAGAATACAGTTACACTGGTCTAGAAAACCTTGTGCATCCTCAGTTGTTGCACAACTAAAAGTAGAAGGAAAATACTTCTTGAACCTCTATAACCTCTTCTGCTCCTCTTTTGACGCCATTGGCCTGACCTCAGGCTAATTTGCAATCACGGGCTGCACCGGCATAAAACCCGAAGCCTGATCAACATGAGCCCACTACTCTGGAGTATGGGTTGCGGGAGTCTGAGCTCACCCCCATCCTTAGAAGTAGCTGGTGCAACTGGGATCAACCCCGCCTGAGCCAAGTTACCAAAAATACTCAGGAAATGCGCTAAAGTCTCCTGAAGTCCAGGGGTAGCAACAGGCACTTCGGGTGCCTATTCCCCAGTCGGAGCTACTAGTGGCTCCTCAATCGCGGCCCTTGCACGGCCCTTCACTATAGCACGTGCTCCGCCTCTTCCTCGGCCTCTACCCTGTCCTCTAGAGACACCGGAACCAGTGGCAGCATCATCAGTAATTAAAGCTCATGTCCTCACCATCTTTGAAAGAATAGAAAGACAAAGGCTCAATTTCCAAAATCAATATATCCGCAAGAAAAGGAATGAAAGAAGTGAAATTTCCTAATAGTTCAGTAGTCTCTCGAAGATAAGTACAGATATATTTGTACCGATTCATAAGACTCTACTAAACTTGCTTATGACTGGTAGAACCTATGAACCTAGAGCTCTGATAACAACTTGTCACGACCCAAAATCCTACCTTAAGAATCGTGATGACACCTAGTCTCTAAGACTAGGTAAGCATACCAAATAATGATATTAACAGACTAAAACAACTTAGCTATTAAATAAAAACAAATAAATGGCATAACATAGTAAATAAAATGATTAATAGTCATATATTCCAAAATTGGTAATACAGAGCCATAAGCTCTAATGAGAATACACTAGATATCATGAAATACAACACTGTTTTAGAATACAAATAATAGTATTAAGGAAAGATAATAGATGGTGACTATGTGGCCTTCAAGCGGAATAACAGGTATACCTTGAAGTCTCCACAGCAACTCAGAATCGACTCATTAACGAGAGGTACCTGGATCTACACAAAAATGTGCAGAAGAGTTGTATAAGTACACCACAATCGGTACCCAGTAAGTATCAAGACTAACCTTGGTGAAGTAGTGACGAGGTTCAAGTTAAGTCTGGCAGTCGAAAAATAACCTGTGTAGAATATCAAGATAAAACTAACAACGAAAAGAATAACCAAATAAGTAGCAACAGAGACAGGCATGTGATAACACGACAAATTAACTAAAACACGTAAAATACAAGTGAAATGAATTAAGGAGAAATAATGGCATGTTCAGATCATCAACTCGTTCCAACACAAGAATAGCAACTTAAATCACCCTTATGACCCCGTATGAGCTTCACATTTAAAATATTTCCCATATATAGCTTCACGCACATAAGCCCCTTATCTCGACGTGTGTGCATCTCAATGAAGTATTTTCCCTTACTAGCAACACGCATATAAGCCCCTTTATATTGCCGCATGCACATCAATATACACACCACCATTATGTCGCTGCATGCTCATCTTATTCACAACACAACAACAATCAACCGCACCGCACATGCACATATGCCACCACATCGCCCAAAAAACAATACCAAAGCAACAATAATACATAGCCCACGACTCAACAATAATACAAATACGAATTTCAACAATAACACAAGGGAACGGGGAGTAAACAACAATAAGAGTGCTTCAGATAACAAACAATTCCATATCAAGGCAAATTAATAGCCTAAGGTCTGATCTAGTTAATTATCACACATATGCCCGTGTACACTCTATTCACCTCGTGTACAAGTTGTTCCACATAATACAAATAATGCAATTGACCAAATCCTAAGGGAAAGTTCCGCCACAAAAGGTTAGACAAGATACTTATCTCAATTAAGCCAACTCAATACGCTAAAAATGCTTTTCCCTTAAAGCTCACCTGCACTCGGCTCAAATGTAACAAAAAATGACTTAATAATATCAAATAATGCAAGAGAAACCAATTTCGATTAATAAAGTTAAGATCTTTATACAATTTCCCAAAAGTCAATCCCGAACCCGCCCGGTCAAAACTTGAGTTAATGGATAGATCTCTACTACCCTTAATCCTGCTACTCTATATATGTGTTTGGTTTTCAAATCCGAGTCCAATTAGACTCTCAAATCTCAAATTTTCATTTTTTCAAAACATAGTCAAAATTCCCAAAACTTCTCTTCAAATTGCATGGATTAGATGCTAAAATTCATAAACATTCATGTTATGTAATCCAAATTGGGTCAAAATCACATACTCAATAGCTTTTTATGAAAATATCCTTCTAGAATCACCTCCCACCGAATCTAGGGCTAAAAAATGTGATAAATGAGGCTAAGTCTAGAAATCCCAACCTTTTGTTCAGATGCGGATGTCGCAAATACGACCTGGGGTTTGCAAATGCAGAAAAACCATTGCAAAAGCGATGCCTGCTGATCTCAGGGAATGTTGCAAATGTGACCCTGACTTCGCATTTGCAAAGTCAACCCTCTTCACAAAAGTGGCTAATTAGTCGCAAATCCGATCTGCCCAGCCCAGACCCCCTTTTCGTATTTGCGATATTCCTTTCCAAACCCCTTCACAAATGCGATATTCCATTCACAAATGCGGTACTCACAAATGTGAACTGATGCTCGCATTTGCGATAACCGCAACACATGCACACCAACTGCTATGACTCCAGTCCAATCCAATATGTAACCCGTCCGAAACTCACTCGAGCCATCGGGGCTCCACATAAAAAATACACACAAGTATAAAAATATCATATGAACTCGCTTGCATGCTCTAAGAACCAAAATAATATCCAAAAGCACGAATCGGAAACTAAAACACATAGAATTACAATAAACTCACGAAATGCTAGAATCACAACCAAGCGTCTGATTCCTATCAAACCAACTCGGAATGATGCCAAACTTTACAAATAAGTTCCAAATGAAAAAACAAACCTATTCCAAGTCACGAAATAAAAATATGAACCCGATAAAAATAAAGTTAACCTATGGTCAAACTTAGAACTTTTTAAACCTTCAAATTGCCAACTTTCGACAAAAAGAGCCAATTCAACTTAGAAACCTCCGAATCTGATTCCTAGAATACACCTAGGTCCAAAATCAAAATACAAACCTATTGCAACCATAAAAACACCATTCGGGGTTATTTCCGCAAAAGTCAAAACTCGGCCAATATTTCTAGCGTAAGCTTCCAAACTAAGAACCAATGGTTCCGAATAAATCCAAACCCTCCCCGAAATGAAACCAACCAACCCCTGAAGTAAAAAAACCTCAAATACACATACAAGAAGCTTCAATAGGGGAAACAAGGCTCAAATACACAAAGCAACCGATTGGGTCATTACACCTCCACCCCTAACTGGTTGTGTAGGTAATGTAGCAACTAGAGAGGAAACCATAGCCTGAGTACCCTTCGAAAGTCCATCCCTCTGAAGTCTGTGACAATCTCTCAAAATGTGCCTGAAATTACCACATTCAAGACAACCTCTTTGCGGGCGTGGCTGCTGGTATAGGAACTGCGTGCATACTGTTCATTGAAAGACGGTTGTCCAATATGAGTACGCTGAGTTCCATGAATAGTTGGACCACTACGGGTAACCTAAAGTGCAGACTGAACTGGTCGACTGATAAAGCCTCTGCCATGATGAGTTATAGCTGAAGAACGAAAAACTTCTAAATCCTCCAAGACTTCGAGGCCTCTTGGCCTCCCTATCCCGCTCTCCTGCCCATTGATACGCTCCAGCATCCTAGTGATCTCCACAACCTGGTGGAATGGATCTCAGTCTCCATTTCCCGTGCCATCCTAAATATGAGGCGATAATCGAGTCCCTTAATAAATCTAGACTCTCTCTCTAATAGTGGAAACAAAAGCATGTGCATGAAGAGATAACTATGTAAGCCTCATAGCATACTCGGAGAAAGTCATACTCCCCTGGCGCAACTGCTCAAACTCAGTGCGCAATTCATCCTTATGGGTGTGTGGAATGAACTCCTTTGAGAGGAGATCAGTGAACTGGGTCCAAGTGAGTGGTTCTGTGCTAGCTAGCCTGCTCGCCTCATAAGTTTGCCACCATCTAAATGTCGGCCCCGTCAGCTGGAAAATAGTAAGGTCGACCCACCGCAAATACACTATACCCATAGAACATAGAATACAGTGGCACTGGTCTAAGAAACCGTATGCATCCCCAGAAGCTCCCCCTGTTGAAATAAGAAGGATGATACTTCTGGAACCTCTCTAACCTCTTATGCTCCTCAACCCGATGCCACCGGCTCGACCTCGCGCTGGACCGCAATAATGGGTTGTACCAATATAACACTCGAAGCCTAACTAAAATGAGCTCGCTGCTCTGGAGTACGGGAGGTGGGAGTTTGAGCTCCTCTCCAAGCCTTAGAAGTACCTGGTATGACTGGGATCATCCCCACCAAAGCCAAGGGACCTAACATGCTCAGAAAGTGTGCTAAAGTCTCCTGAAGTCCAGGGGTGCAATAGGTACCTCGGGTGCTTACTCCCCGATCGGAGCTACTAGTGGCTCCTCAGTCGTGACCCTAACACAGCCCCTCATTGCAGCACATGCTCCTCTTCTTCGTCGACCTCTGTCTCGACCTATGCCTTGGCCTCTATCTCGACCTCTACCCTGACCTCTAGAAACACCGGATGTGGGGGTAGCATCATCATTAACTGAAGCTTGTGTCCTCACCATCTATGAGAGAATACAAAGACAAAGGATCAAACTCTGATATCTATAAATCTACACGATTAGGAATGAAAGAAGTGAAATTTCATAATAGTTTTGTATCCTATCGAAGATAAGTACAGACGTCTCTGTAGAACCTCAAGACTATATTAAACTTGCGTATGACTCATAGAACCTATGAACCTAGAGCTCTGTGTAACGACCTTGCTGGTTATTTTGACCACCTGCATTCAGTTTGGTGGTTTGAAGTCTTTAGTAGCTTCATATGGTGTAATATGACTTATGTGTACCATCGGTTTTGGTTTTAATATGGGTCGGGATTGATTTGGAATAATGATTCTCATTTTAGAAGCTTTGAGTTTGAAGAATTGACCAAGTATGACTTTTGTGAATTTGACCTCGGATCGGAGTTTTATGGTTTCGTTAGGTCCAGATGGTGCTTTTGGACTTGGGCGTATGCCCGGATTTGCCTTGAATGTTTATAGAAGGTTTTGGAAATATTTTTGTGAAAGTTGGCAATTTAAAGGTTTGGAAAGGTCATAGGTTTGACCGGGAGTTGACTTCAGTGTTATAAGGTTTAGATTGTTTTTCTCGGAGTTGGAATAGGTTTGTTATGTCATTTGAAAATTGTGTGCATCTTATGTCTCTTATGTTTGCATTGCTGGTTTTGCTGGTGTCTTCAGTGAATTGCGCTCGCATGGAGTCACTGCGATTGTGAATAAGGAATTCGACTGGCGGAGTTTTGTTCATCACGTTCGCGAGTACAGGTTTGCGTTCATGGAGCCTTGAGTGGTTGGTTGCATCACGTTTTCATTAGTGAGTCACGTTCGTGTTTCAGAACCGGGGGCTGGTGGAAGAGCCTTCGCATTCCCGAGGGTGATTCCACTTCCATGAAGGTTGGGCATCGCGTTCGCGAGGATTGTGCTACAACACGAAGAGTTTTATGTGGCAGCGAAGTTTCATGCTTCGCGACAGCGAAGCTGGTCCCGTGATCGTGAATGGTTTACCTGGGCAGTGTTATAAAGTACTCTATTTTCGGACTTTGTGATATTTTATCACATTTTTAGTAGAGGAGCTCGGATTTGGGCGAGTTTATAGAGGATTTTAACCACTTGGATTGGGATAAATACTTTTTACTCGGATATGATTATTTTACATGATTTTGATATGACTATTTTACATGATTCTATCTTCGATTTTGGCATTTAATTTGATGAATCTAAAAAAGAAATTGTGGGTTTTTGTCAAACCATTTCTAAAGTGACCATTTGAGATTTATCGATTCAGAGTCAGATTTGAGTAAACATAGTATGATTGGGCTCATATTCTAATGGGTTGTTGGAATTTGTGAGTTTTATCGGATTCCAGGGTACGGTCATGGATTGACTTTTTGGTTGTCTTTGAATATTTGATTAAAGATTCAACCTTTATTTGATGTTTTTGAGTTGCTTTTGACTAGTTTTAGGCCATTCAAAGGTCAATTCGTGCGGGTTGGCATTTCTAGAGTATCTTGCCTAAGCTTGGTTATGGCACTATTTACTTGAATTATTTGTGATAGCTATGTGCTATGTACGGTGCACATGTGTGGGGTTGAGCTCATGTGCATGCACCAAGGCATTATTAATTCCCGGGGTTGTGCTTAGGCTATGATATTCCTTGAGTTGATTGCTAAGATTCATGGTGCGATGGTTCTTATATTTCTACCCTTGTTGGAGCTATTTGAGCCATGTTTGAGGTTACATAACGGTTAATCTCCTGATTGAACCTGATAATTGTTACTTTCGTGATATATTTGCCTGATTTGAGCGATGATAGAACACTTTGCACATGCCTACACCTAAGCATGTCATTTATATCGGTCCATGAGTATGAAATTTGAAGTTCATTGATCATGTGCGTGCATTCTTGCATATCTGCTTTCTATGTGATATGGATTGGACTGGTAGCACATTAACACACGGAGGGGATTGTATTATAGAGCCTATGACCATGCCGAGCATATCATGTTATTAAGCATGTGACTATGTAGGGCGGATTGTGTTATTGAACCTGTGGCCTCGCCGGGCGGATTGTGTTATTGAGCATGTGACCACACCAGACGGATTGTGTTATAGAGCATGTGACCACGCCGGGAGGATTGTGACATAGAGCATGTGACCAAACCGGGCGGATTGTGATAATTGGCACGTGATGTTTCCATGCGGTTGTTATTTTATTGGCACATGAGTTGTTCATTTGGATTCGAGATATTGCTATTATTGGCACATGAGTTATCCTTGCAGCACGTGAGTTTTCCGTGTGATTTATATTATTAGCACGTGAGTTGTCCATGCAGCGTGTAGATATGGATCCATCCCCCTAGGGTCACCCTCTCATGTTCCTTCTTGATGGTGTACACGCGGATTGAGAGAAACCGACAAGTTTCTGGTTGATGTGGGCTTTGGGAGAGCTGATTGCCAATTGCGGAGTTGGGTCCTGGACCTGGGAGCTACTGGCCTTACCAGATGATGGTTGTGTGTCGTGGTAGTAGCCCTAGCAACCATATCTGCAAGGGAGTGTGCGATAGCTGTCTACAAATCCATCTCCTCCTCATCAGTTTCCTCACGAGACTCTCTAGGTTCCTCGTCTGAATGATCATCGGTGTGTGCAACGAAACCCGGAGCTTGTGAGATGTCAGTTCCATGTGCCTCCTCAGCTGACAAAAGGTTTATGAAATCTAGATCGAAGCTTGGTACGCGGGAGGTGTCAGTCCCCTTCTCTCCCTCCACTAGAAGAAAGGTGGTCAAATCAAACTCTAGTGTCTGCATCTTATGCAGCTCTAACTTGGATATTGCTTACATTGGCACACGAGTTGTCCGTGCAGATACGAGATATTGCTATTATTGGCACGTGAGTTATTCATGCAGAACGTGAGTTTTTCGTGTTGTTGATATTATTAGCACATGAGTTATCTGTGCAGCGTGTTGATGTCGATCCATTCCCCTAGGGTCACCCTCTCATATTCCTTCTTGATGGTGTACACACGGATTGTGAGAAACCAATGGGTTTCTAAATGATGTGGGCTTTGGGAAAGTTGATCATTGGTTTGGTTTGGTTACTAAGATTCTGTTGTGGGTGGATATAGTGACTCCAGGCAATTAAATTCACATTGACAATCAATTCACCAAGTTATAACGAAGGCACAAACTGGCATGTTAAAGCAACACAACAAATCATGTTGAATGCATGACTCACACAAGCAACCACAATCGTACCAACACCAAGATAGCAACGAATAATCAAACACAATCAAAATGTGGATTAATGATTGAAGGAATTATTTCACAAAAGGGTAAAGGTTTGAAATGTAGCTGCCAAATAAATGTTTAAAGGCTCAACGGGGGATAACTAGGATGATAAATGCATCAGGGAGGTCAATTTGGTCAAAACTAGTTAGCAATCACAAAGAGAGCCTAAGATCATTTCGACAACCAATCATCAACCTGAGATTTACATTGAGGAACCAACTGGCAAGTTCTAGACATTACAAGTTGAGAACATGCATTATTTACACAAATTCTCGCCACTCACGAAGCATGATGTCACGACCCAAACTTACCCCTGTCGTGATGGCACCTATCGTGGAACTAGGCAAGCCGACTCATTTCCAAAACAAACCGATATTTTAATTTCAAAGATAATTTCAATATTATTTAACATAAAAACCTTCATAAAGGAGTTCCAATCAAAATAAAAGTGTGGAAGGAAAAGCCCGACATCAGGGTGTCACTAGTCATGAGCATCTACTACAATCTGTCTAACAATATCAAGGCTAACTCAGCCTGGAAAATAGCTAAATACAACTAGAGGAAGATAAGAGGGAGAAAAGCAGGATTGCGATCGCCAGGCAGCTACCTTGCTATCCCCGGGAAAATCTGCAATCAGAACAATCAACAACAGCTACTGTGTCAAGCTACACCTGGATCTGCACACAAGGTGCAGGGAGTAACGTGAGTACGCCAACTCAGTAAGTAACAACAATAAATAAAGACTGAGTAGTACTGACGAGCAATAAAGCATATAACGTTCATATCATGAAATCTCAGTAAAATACCTCATGCTTTTAAAAATCAGGATTTGAATCAAAACATCTCGTTTAAACCCAGTTCCAGTAAAAATCATTTAAACATATTTTTTAAAGGCTTTCCAACAGAGGGAAAATGCAAAGGTGAGCAAAATGATGAAATCATAAAAAGTCCCTCACGCAAAACATCACTCATATAAAGCCCCTCGGGCAAGCCTCACAGTCACTCGTGCCACTCGGGCATACCTCAAAATCACTCTTTGCCACTCGGGCGTACCTTACAATCACTCATACCTCCCAATCACTCAGCACTCAGCACTCACACTCAATAGGTACATGCGCTCACTGGGGGTGAGTACAGACTCCGGAGGGGCTCCTTCAGCCCAAGCACTATAATCTGCATGGATAACTTACGTGCTGCACGGACAACTCACGTGCTATAATAATAAAGTATGGTGCAGGCAGGCAGCCCCGATCCACACTCATTCTCACAATTAGGCCCTCGACCTCACTCAGTCATAAACCTCTCAAGCCACTCGGGCATTTCAGTAAAAATAGGGCATTCAACCCAAAACAATATTTATATGCATAAAAAATAGAGTCATAAAACTGAGTTATGCAGTAAAAAAGTATAACCATGACTGAGTTTAGATTTCAATCGAAAACAATGATAGGATATTAAGAAAAGGCCCCTAAGGGTCCAAACAGCACTGGCACAAGGCCCAAACATAGCATTCAGCCCAATTTACAGAAACTCTTTCTAAGACATATAAGTATCATATAGTTTCAACAAAATATGCAACTTTACAGTTGTTACGGGACGGACCAAGACACAAATCCCCAATGGTGCACGCCCACACGCCCGTCACCTAGCATGTGCGTCACCTCAAAGTAGTAAAATGATACGAAATACGGGGTTTCATACCCTCAAGACTAGATTTACAATCGTTACTTACATCGAACCGGTCAAATTTCTACCCCGCAATGCTCTTACATCTAGACTCGGCCTCCAAATGCTCTGAATCTATTCACAATTAGTACAATACCATCAATACGCTCTAATGGGATGAATTCCACAAGAAAAGCTATATAATTAGACCAAAACCCGAAATTGGCTCAAACCCGACCCCCGGGGCCCATGTCCCGAAATCCAAAAAATGCACAAAACTAGAAATCCCATTCACTCACGAATCTAACCATACCAAATTCATAAAAATCCGACATCGTTTGGTCCTTCAAATCCTTAAATTACTCTCCAAAACAATTCCAAGCCCTAACCCCTCATTTTCACTAATTACATGATTAAGCAATGGGAAATCACCATATATACAAGTATTAGGGCTCAAGTAACATACCTCACAAATAGCCCTTGAATCACCTTTCAAATATCACTTCAAAAGCTCCAAAAACCGACTTGAAAATGGTGGAAATGAACCAAATTCGCGAAGGGTTCTATTTAAGGTTTCTGCCCAGGTTTTTCGCACATGCGGGCTCTTTTTCCGCACCTGCGGTCAAGGCGACGCATCCACGAACTCCACTTAATTCCCCAGCTTCTACACCTGCGCTCCAGGCCTCGCACATGCGGGCTGGCAGGTGCGGCCAAATCCTTCGCGCATGCGCCTCAGCCTTGGCCTCACATTTTTTCGCATCTGCACTGCAAATTCTCGCGCCTGCGAAAGCGCACCTACACATTTCCTCCGCTTCTGTGAAGCCTACCCAGCATTCCCCTTTCCGCATCTATGCCCCAGATTTCGCACCTGCGGCCTCGCACCTGCGACTCTTTCTTCCGCAGGTGCGAAAAGAGTAGTAGCAGCAACTTGATGTGCATTTTCCAACTTCGACAAATTCGTTAACCACCCGGAATCACCCCGAGGCCCTCAGGACCTCAACCAAAAATACCAACAAGTCATATATCAACATACCAACTTAATCGAACCTTCGAATCACTCAAAACAAGATCAAATCATCAAATTACCCTCGGATTCAAGCCTAAGAACTTCTAAATTTCCAAATTCGGCAACTGATGCCGAAACCAACCAAACAACGTCTCAATGACCTCAAATCTAGCACACACATCACAAATGACACTACGAACCTACTCCAACTTTCAGAATTCCATTCTGACCCCGATATCAAATTTTCCACTGCCGACCGAAATCGCCAAATTTCCAGTTTCGCCAATTCAAGCCTAATTCTACCGCGGACCTCCAAATCACAATCCGGACGCACTCTTAAGTCCAAAATTACCTAACGGAGCTAACGGTACCACCAGAATTCAAATACGAGATGGCTTACATATAGGTCAACATTCGGTTGACTTTCCCAACTAAAGTTTCTACTTAAGAGACTAAGTGTCTCAAGTCACTCTCAAACCACTCCGGTCCCGAACCAACTATCCCGGTATAATATAATATAGCTGAATAACACAAAAAGAAGTAGAAATGGGGAAAGCGAGCTATAACTCTCGAAACGACTGGCCGGGTCATTACATCCTCCCCCTCTTAAACATTCGTTCGTCCTCGAACGGGTATAGAAACATACTTGGAATCTCTAATAGGCATGGATATCTACTCCACATCTCCCGCTCAGTCTCCCACGTGGCCTCCTCCACAGGCTGACCTCTCCATTGCACCTTCACTAAAGCTATATCCTTTGACCTCATCCTTCGAACATGCCGATCCAAAATAGCCACCGACTCCACATCATAAGTCATATCACCCTCCAACTGAACAGTGCTGAAATCCCAAACATTGGAAGGATCTCCAATATACTTTCGGAGCATGGAGACATGAAACACTGGATGCACACTCGACAACCTGGGTGGCAAGGCAAGCTTATAAGCCACCTCCCCTATCCTCTGACGCACCTCAAAAGGCCCAATGAACCGGGGGCTCAACTTGCCCCTCTTCCCAAACCTCATAACACCCTTCATGGATGATACCTTCAACAAAACCTTCTCCCCAACCATAAAAGACACATCATGGACCTTCCTATTCGCGTAGCTCTTCTGCCTATACTGCGCCATGCGAAGCCGCTCCTGAATCAATTTCACCTTATCTAATGCGTCCTGGACCAAGTCTATACCTAATAGCCTAGCCTCACCCGGCTCAGACTATCCAACCGGAGATCTATACCTCCTCCCATATAAAGCCTCATACGGAGCCATCTGAATACTCGACTGATAACTGTTGTTATATGCAAACTGCGCGAGCGGCAGAAACTGGTCCCATGAACCCCCAAAGTCAATGACACAAGCACACAACATGTCCTCCAATATTTGAATAGTGCGCTCGGACTGCCCGTCCATCTGAGGGTGAAAAGCTGTGCTCAACTCAACCTGAGTACCCAACTCTCGCTGCACGGCCCTCCAAAACTGCGATGTGAACTAGGTATCCCTATCTAAAATGATGGAAACTGGGACACCATGCAGGCGAACAATCTCTCGGATGTAAATCTCAGCCAACCGCTCTGAAGAGTAAGTAGTACCAACTGGAATGAAAGGCGCGGACTTAGTCAGTCGACCCACAATAACCCAAATAGCATCAAACTTCCTCGAAGTCCGTGGGAGCCCAACTACAAAGTACATGGTGATCTGCTCCCACTTCCACTCTAGGATCTCTAATCTTTGAAGCAAGCCACCCGGTCTATGATGCTCATACTTAACCTGCTGACAGTTGAGACACCGAGCCACAAACCCAACTATATCCTTCTTCATCTTCCTCCACCAATAGTGCTGCCTCAAATCCTGGTATATCTTCGTGGCACCCGGATGGATGGAATACCGCGAGCTATGGGCCTCCTCAAGAATAAACTCTCGAAGCCCATCTACATTAGGCACACATATCCGGCCCTGCATTCTCAACACGCCATCATCACTAATAGTCACATCCCTTGCATCACCTCTCTAAACCCTGTCCTATAGAGCGAGCAAGTGGGGGTCATCAAAGGGACGCTACCTGATACGGTCATAAAGAGAAGACCTGGAGACCACACAAGCCAATACCCGACTTCGAAATATCCAATCTAACAAGCTGGCCTGCTAAGGCCTGAACATCCAATGCCAAGGGTCTCTCTGCTACTGGAAGATATGCTAAACTCCCCAAAATCTCTGCCCGGCGACACAAAGCATCGGCCACCACATTGGCCTTCCCCGGATGGTACAAAATAGTGATATCATAGTCCTTAAGAAGCTCCAACCTTCTCCGCTGACGCAAATTAAGATCCTTCTGCTTTAATAGATACTGCAGACTCTGGTGATTAGTATAGATCTCATAATGAACCCCATACAAATAATGATGCCAAATCTTCAAGGCGTGAACAATGGCTGCTAACTCAAGATCATGGACAAGATAGTTATTCTCACGGGTCTTCAACTGGCGCGAGGCGTAGGCAATCACCCTACCCTCCTGGATCAAAACACAACCATTGCCTATCCTTGAGGCATCATAATACACAGTGTAAGAACCTGAAGCTAATGGCAGAACTAACACTAAAGTTGTGGTCAAAGTAGTCTTGAGCTTCTAAAAGCTCTCTCACACTCATCCGACCACCTGAATGGAGCACCCTTTTGGGTCAATTTGGTCAAGGGCGATGCAATAGATGAAAATCCCTCCACAAAGCGACGGTAGTAACCCGCTAAACCAAGAAAGCTTGTAATCTCCGTGCTTGAGGATGGTCTGGGCCAACTATGCACTACCTCTATCTTCTTCGGATCTACCTGAATACCCTCACTGGACACCACGTGCCCCAAGAATGCTATTGAACTGAGCCAAAACTCATATTTGGAGATCTTTGCATAAAGCTTCTCCTCCCTCAATCTCTGTAATACAATCCTCAAATGCTGAGCCTTATCCTCCTGGCTACGAGAGTACACCAGGATGTCATCAATGAATAGAACAACGAATGAGTCCAAATAGGGCTGGAATACACTGTTCATCAAATGCATGAACGTTGCTGGGGCATTGGTCAGCCCAAAAGACATCACTAAGAACTCATAATGGCCATATCGGGTCGTGAAAGCTGTCTTAAGAATATCTAAATCGTGAATCTTCAACTGGTGATAACCAGACCTCAAATCAATCTTGGAGAACACCCTCACTCCCTGAAGCTGGTCGAATAAATCATCAATACGAGGCAAAGCATACTTGTTCTTGACTGTGACCTTGTTCAACTGCTTGTAATCAATACACATTCTCATGGAACCATCCTTCTTCTTCACAAATAGAACCGGTGCATCCCAAGGTGATACACTAGGCCGAATAAACCCCTTATCAAGGAGTTCCTAAAGTTTTTCTTTCAATTCCTTCAACTCTGCCGGTGCCATACGATACGGTGGAATAGAAATAGGCTGAGTGCCCGGCACCAAATCAAGACCAAAGTCAATATCCCTGTCAGGCGGCATGCCCGGCGGGTCTGCAGGAAACACATCCGGAAAATCACGTACCACCAGAATAGAATCAATGACAAGAGTCTCTACACTAACATCCCTCACAAAAGTCAAATAAGATAGGCAACCCTTCTCAACCATGCGCTGAGCCTTCAAATATGAAATCACCCTACTTGGTACATAATCTACAGAACCGCTCCACTCGACCCTCAAAATTCCTGGCATAGCCAACGTCACCATCTTAGCGTGACAATCTAAAACAATATGACATGGAGATAACCAATCCATACCTAATATCATATCAAAGTCGACCATACTGAGCAGCAAAAGGTCCACTTGGGTCTCCAGACCCCCAATAGTCACCGCACATGACCGATATACGCGATCCACAATAATAGTATCGCCCACAGGAGTAGATACATGAACAGAAGAAACTAGAGACTCACAGGGCAAAATACGAGGAAACATATGAATACGTCGAACCAGGGTCAAATAATACTGAGGCATCTCTATGACAGACACAGCATCTAAAGCAATAGCATCTGGTCTGGCAGGAAGAGCATAGAAACGGGCCTGACCACCCCTGATCTGCCTCCCCCTCTAGGGCGACCCCTAGCTGACTGACCTCCACTCCGAGCTGACTGGGTGGGTGGTGAGGTAACTGGTGCTGAAGTCAGAGGCTGACTCCTTTGCTGAGATAGACCTCCATGACGACGAGGACACTGCCTCCACATATGCCCAAGCTCCCCACACTCAAAATAACTCCCTGGTGCTAGCGGCAGAAACTAAAGGGAATCCCTAGCACCGGGATAACTGGTAGAAGAACCTGGCAGGGAAGAGCCCTGAACAGTTGGAGCGTGGGACGAACTCTAAGCTGGAAGGGCACTAAGTGATGAGTGGCCCTAATGAGAATTGTGAGAATCATGGCCAGATGATGCACCACGGTGAAATGGCCGAGCTGACTGAGCCAGTCTGAAATGACAATCTCTACCGTGCTGGAACTGACCCCCAAAAGGAGCACCGCTGAATCCACCCTGACCACGAGGCCTCTTGGCCTCCCTCTCAACTCTCTCCTGACCGTGAACCATCTTAATCTGCCGAGCAATGTCAACAACCTCATCAAAGGTAGCACCCAAAACCCGTTCTCTGGTCATGAGCAATTGTAGCTGATAAATGAGGCCATCAATAAACCTCATGATCCTCTCTCTGTCCATGGGAACCAACCAGATAGCATGATGGTCAACTCAGAGAATCGCATCTCATACTGTGTCACAGACATATCACCCTGGCAAAGCTGCTCAAACTATCTGTGCGGCTTCTCTCTACGGGATCGAGGCATGAACTTCTCCAAAAAGACCACAGAGAACTGCTGCCAAGTAAGGTGTGCTGCGCCAACAGGCCTACGCCTCTCGTAAGTCTCCCACCATCTAAATGCAGCCCCAGAAAACTGAAAGGTAGTGAATAAGACCCCACAAGTCTCCAAAATACCAGCAGTACGAAGTATCCTCTGATACATGTCCAAAAAGTCCTGAGCATCCTCTCTTTTTGTGCCACTGAAATATGGTGGCTGGAGTCTCCCAAACTTCTCCAACCTACGCTGATCATCCTCGGGTATAGCAGGAACCACATAATCCTAAGCAACAGTAACCGACTGGGCTGGTGGTGCCTTTGGTGTCTGAAGTCCCTGAATAACCTGCTCGGGTGTGCGAGCGACGGGAGTCTGAGTGCCTCCCTTGGCCTGAGAAGTGGTTGCGACCCTCGAATGAGAGACCCACTGAGCAAGGGCCTCCTGAAGGCCTAGAATAACAATAGGCACAGGTGGTGCCTGAGCTGGTGCATCAATAACTGGAACCTGGTCCTGATCTGGGACAATCGGTGGATCAGCAGGTACTGCCCCAGCTGCTGTACGGGCTGCACCTCTGCCCCTACCACGGCCTCTACCGCGGCCTCGGCCTCTCGCGGCCATGGCTGGTGGTACTGGTGGCTGGCCCTCCTAACTGGTTGCACGAGTCCTCACCATCTGTGAGAGAATGAAACAACAGACGTTTAGTTAATAGAATCAACAGATTCGTACGACAAGAATTCAAGAATGTAGAGTTTCCTAAAGGTTCTACAACCTCTCGAAGATAAGTACAGATGTCTCCGTACCGATCCGCAAGACTCTACTAAACACGCTCATGACTCGCGAGACCTATGTAACCTAGGCTCTGATACCCATCTGTCACGACCCAAACTATCCCCTATCATGATAGCGCCTATCGTGGAACTAGGCAAGCTGACTCATTTTCAAAACAACCCGATATTTTCATTTTGAAGATAATTTCAATGTTATTTAACATAAAAACCTTCATTAAGGAGTTCCAATCAAAATAAAAGTGCGGAAGAAAAGCCTGACATCAGGGTGTCACTAGTCATGAGCATCTACTACAATCTGTCTAACAATATCAAGGCTAACTCAGCCTGAAGAATAGCTAAATACAACTAGAGAAAGATAAGAGGGAGAAGAGCAGGGCTGCGATCGCCAGGCAGCTACCTTGCTATCCCCGGAAAAATCTGCAATCAGAACAATCAACAATCGCTACCGTATCCAGCTACACCTGGATCTGCACACAAGGTGCAGGGAGTGACGTGAGTATGCCAACTCAGTAAGTAACAACAATAAATAAAGACCGAGCAGTAGCGACGAGCAATAAAGCATATAATGTTCATATCATGAAATCTCAGTAAAATACCTCATACTTTTAAAAATCAGGATTTGAATCAAAACATCTCGTTTAAACCCAGTTCCAGTAAAAATCATTTAAAGATATTTTTCAACAGCATTCCAACAGAGGAAAAATGCAAAGGTGAGCAAAATGATAAAATCATAAACAGCCCCTCGGGCAAAACATCACTCATATACAGCCCCTCGGGCAAACCTCACAGTCACTCGTGCCACTCGGGCATACCTCACAATCACTCTTGCCACTCGGGCATACCTCACAATCACTCATGCCTCCCAGTCACTCAGCACTCGGCACTCGCACTCAGTAGGTACCTGCGCTCACTGGGGGTGTGTACAGACTCCGGAGGGGCTCTTTCAGCCCAAGCGCTATAATCTGCATGGACAACTCACGTGCTGCACGGACAACTCACGTGCTATAATAATAAAGTATGCTGCAGGCGGGCAGCCCCGATCCACACTCATCCTCACAATTAGGCCCTCGGCCTCACTCAATCATAAACCTCTCAAGCCACTCGGGCATTTCAGTAAAAATAGGGCATTCGGCCCAAAACAACATTTATATGCATCAAAAATAGAGTCATAAAACTGAGTTATGCAATAAAAAGTATAACCATGACTGAGTATAGATTTTCAATCGAAAACAATGAGAGGATAGTAAGAAAAGGACCCTAAGGGTCCAAACAGCACTGGCACAAGGCCCAAACATGGCATTCAGCCCAATTTACGGAAACTCTTTCTAAGACATATAAGTATCATATAGTTTCAACAAAATATGCAACTTTACAGTTGTTACGGGACGGACCGAGTCACAAATCCCCAATGGTGCACGCCCACACGTCCGTCACCTAGCATGTGCGTTACCTCAAAGTAGTAAAATGATACGAAATCCGGGGTTTCATACCCTCAAGACTAAATTTACAATCGTTACTTACCTCGAACCGGTCAAATTTCTACCCCGCAATGCTCTTGCCTCTGGACTCGGCCTCCAAATGCTCCGAATCTATTCACAATTAGTACAATACCATCAATACGCGCTAATGGGATGAATTCCACAAGAAAAGCTATATAATTAGACCAAAACCCGAAATTGGCTCAAACCGGCCCTCGGGACCCACGTCCCGAAATCCGACAAAATTCACAAAACTAGAAAGCCCATTCACTCACGAATCTAACCATACCAAATTCATAAAAATCCGACATCGTTTTGTCCTTCAAATCCTTAAATTACTCTCCAAAACAATTCCAACCTCATTTTCACTAATTACATGATTAAACAACGGGAAATCACCATATATACGAGTATTAGGGCTCATGTAACTTACCTCACAGATATCCCATGAATCACCTTTCAAATATCACTCCAAAAGCTCCAAAAACAACTTGAAAATGGTAGAAATGAACCAAATTCGCGAAGGGTTCTATTTAAGGTTTCTGCCCAGGTTTTTCGTACCTGCGGGCTCTTTTTCCGCACCTGCAGTCAAGGCGCCGCATCCGCCAACTCAACTTAATTCCCCAACTTCCGCACCTGTGCTCTAGGCCTCGCACATGCGGGCTCGCAGGTGCGGCCAAATCCTTTGTGCCTGCGCTCCAGCCTTGGCATCACATTTTTCTGCATCCGCGCAGCAAATTCTCGCGCCTGCGAAAGAGCACCTGCGCATTTCCTCCGCTTCGGTGAAGCCTGCCCAGCATTCCCCTTTCCGCATCTGTGCCCCAAGTTTCGCACTTGCGGCCTCGCACCTGCGACTCTTTCTTCTGCAGGTACGAAAATAGCAGTAGCAGTAGCTTCAGCTGCATTTTGAAACTTCGACAAATTCGTTAACCACCTGGAATCACCCCGAGGGCCTCGGTACCTCAACCAAAAATACCAACAAGTCATATATCAACATACCAACTTAGTAGAACCTTTAAATCACTCAAAACAATATCAAATCATCAAATTACCCTCGGATTAAAGCCTAAGAACTTCTAAATTTCCAAATTCGGTAACCGATGCTGAAACCAACCAAACCACGTCCGAATAACCTCAAATCTTGTACACACATCACAAATGACACTACGAACCTGCTCCAACTTTCGGAATTCCATTCCGACCCCGATATCAAATTTCTACTGCCTACCGAAATCGCCAAATTTTTAATTTTGCCAATTCAAGTCTAATTCTACCGCGGACCTCCAAATCACATTCCGAACGTACTCCCAAGTCCAAAATTACCTAACGGAGCTAACGGAATCATCGGAATTCAAATCAGAGATTGTTTACACATAAGTCAATATCCAGTTGACTTTTCCAACTAAAGTTTCTACTTAAGAGACTAAGTGTCTCAATTCACTCTGAAACCACTTCGGTCCCGAACCAACTAACCCGGTATAATATAATATAGCTGAATAACACAGAAAGAAGTAGAAATGGAGAAAACAAGCTATAACTCTCGAAACGACCGGCCGGGTCGTTATATATGAACTGCTCGAATCGGCATAATTTCAGCCCTCAAGTGAATACAAGGCTATTAAATGCTTCATCACACGATATTTGAGATTCTAAGTAAGCACAAAGTCAAAGAGCGATCCTCGATTTCACAAGAATGACTAGCTGTTTATTTACAAAAAATTGAACGGTGCAATTTATTCCACAAAAACTTATCACATGCTTGAATCTAGAACAAAATCACCAAACAAGTCAAAACGTTTTGTGCTACGACCATGGTTCTACTATTACACCCTTGGAAAAGAACCCGACAAAGAGAAACCAAGGGGAATTCATTACTCTATACAAATTAACATTATTAAGACTAAGAGTTTATATACAAGTTGCAAAAGTTGACTACCCCACCCCCAACCTAAGAGCATGCATTGTCCCCAATGCATTGAGAAAGTAAGAGCAAAGTTTAGGGGCTTCCTGGGGCTCACTAGGCGCTTAGAGGGGTTGGAATATCTGAGGCAGCCGTGGGACTAGGAGCTGACACTGTGGAGGCAGTGGGTGGAGCCTCTGACTGGACAGTGGTGTCCGAGACCAAAGTAGGACGGACAACTCACGTGCCAATAATATATCAACCGCACGGACAACTCATGTGCTGCATGGACACTTCAAGTGACAATAATAACAATCTGCCTAGCTTGGTCATATGCTCAATATCACAATCCGCCTGGCATGGTCACATGCCCAATAACACAATCTGCCTGGCATGGTTACAGTCTCAATAACACAATACGTCCGGCTTGGTCGCAGGCTCAATAATACAATTTGCCCGGTGTGGTCTTGGGCTACTAGTCCAATCCATATCACACAGAAAGCAGATTTGCAAGAATATACGTACATGATCAATTAACATCAAATTTCATACTCCTGGACCGGTATAAGTGACATGCTTAGGTGTTGACGTGTTCAAAGTGTGCTATCATAGCTCAAATCAAGCAAATACATCATGAAAATAACAATTATTAGGTTCAATCAGCAGATTAACCTCTATGTAACCTCAAACATGGCTCTACTAGCTCACAAAAGGGGTACAAATATAAGAACCATTGTAGCATGAAGCTTAGTAATAAACTTAAGGCATATCATAGCCTAAGCACAACCTCGAGCATGAATAATACCTCGATTTATGCACATGGGCTAAACTCCATACATAAGCCATGTCTATAACATGTAGCTATCACAAATAATTCAGGAAACTAGTGCTTCAGCCATATTTAGGTAAGATACTTACCTTAAACAAGCCAAATTAATACTCTAGAAACTCCATCCCGCACGAATCGACCTTCGAACGGCTCGTAACTAACCAAAAGCAACTAAAAAACATCATATAATGACAAAGGAATAAAACCCAAATGATAAAGGTCAAATCTGTAATCAAATACTCAAAGTCAACCAAAAAGTCAATCTTGGCTCGCACCCTTGAATTCGACAAAACTCACAAATTCCGACAACCCATTCGAATACAAGTCCAACCATACTAATTATACTCAAATATGACTCTGAAACGTTGTTCAAATCTCAAATATTCACTTTAGAAAAGTTTTGGCAAAAAAACCCAATTTCTCTTTTAGATTCATCAAATTAAATGCCAAAATCGAATATAGAATCATGTAAAATAATCAAATCCGAGTCAAAAAGTACTTGCCCAATCCATATGGTTAAAATCCTCCCAAAATCACCCAAATCCGAGCTCTCCAACTCAAAATGTGATAATATATCTCAAAGTATGAAAATAGAGTAGTTTACAACATTGCGCAGGTAAACCCTTCGTGCTCGCGGGACCAACTTCACGATTGCAAAGGAAAAAACTTCATTGCCACTGAAAACTCTTCCCATTCGTGGCCCCATCCTTGCGAACGTGGCATCACCCTCGCCAACGTGAAGGCTGTTCCACCAGCTAATAGTTATCAAACGCGAACGCGACCCACTAATGCGAGCGTGATACAACCACCCACTCAAAGCTCCACGAACGTGACCTTGTACTCGTGAACACAATGTACAGAACTCCACCAGTCCAATTCCGTATCCGCGATCGCAATGACCCTATGCAAACGCGATTCATTGAAGATACAGCAAAACCAGCCAGTCAAACCTAAGAGAAATGGTCCGAAACTAACCAAAACTCACCCGAACCCCTCGGAACCCCGTCCAAACATACCAATCAGTCCTACAATATAACACGGACCTACTCGAGGCCTCAAATCACACATAAAAACTTCAAAACCATAAATCTCACCTCAATTCAAGCTTAATGAATTATTTCAAATTTCCAAATTCCAAACTTACACCAAACACGTCTATCCAACTCGGAATTACCTTAAATTTTGCACACAAGTTCCAAATGACATAATGAACCTATTTTAACTGTCGGAACAACAAACTGAACCCGATAACATCGAAGTTAACTCCTGATCAAACCTATGAACTTTGCAAACCTTCAAATTGCCAACTTTAACCAAATAGTGCCAAAAACCTTCTAGAAACATCCAAATGCAAATTGGGCATACGCCCAAGTCCAAAATCACCATCCAGACCTAATGGAATCGTATAAACTTCGATCCGAGGTCAAATTCACAAAAGTCAAACTTGGTTAAGGCTTTTCAAATAAGAATCATTCTTCCAAATTAATCCCCAACCACTTAAAAATCAAAACCGATGATACACGCAAGTAATGATACACCATACGAAGCTACTCATGACCTCAAACCACTAAACTGAATGTAGGTGCTCAAAACGACCGATCGATCATTGCATTCTCCCTCACTTAAACATACATTCGTCCTCGATCATGCCAAGTGTCGTTCCATAGCCATCAAATCATTGTATACACTCATGATACACATACCCATGGGTGATCCCACGTCACCCCAAACCGTATAAGCCCGACAACACAACCTAAATGAAGATCTTTACTTCAACCTTAGTCCATAACCTTAGAACCCAAACTCCAACATCTGAAACTCATTAAAAGACCTGATTCTTCCATCTATACACTGTATAAGTCAGAACAAGATGTATCAAGCCATAACCATATTCTAAATATATTCACATGATGTTCCACACAAATCAAATACTCGTAGAAATATCTTCTGACCATAACAGCTGCCCAATAACAAATGTGGTACAAGCAACCAACCTCATAGCAAATGAAACCCTATTCTAACCCATCATACATTGCCAATGATTAAAGAAACACACAGAAACTCATAACCACTCCTCAGACCAACAAGTCGTGGAGCTCACTCGCCCGACAAGAACAATAGCCAAATTCTAAGCTGACTAGTGACATTATTCTCCTAAACTTACCTTAACCAAATCAGATAACACTCATTTCTGGTCCAATAACCTCATCTCATCCAATACAAGATGCTCTACCAACATGCCACACCAATACTACTAGAGCCACATACCATGCAATCTGTGCACCAAAGAAGCAACAACTTAAATGTACCCAAGAATGGAAAGAGAATCAAATGAGATAACTGTTTCGCAAGCTCAACCGATATCACCTCAAAGAGAAACTGAGAACCCCAAGCACACGAAATAAACACAAGGGATCCTATCCTAATCATAACTCCATTGCGATGCATAACTCAATCCACACATATCGGTCCATAAGGATTACCCATTCCCCAAGTTCTCATACTCACCAGACACCCGTACATCAATAGTAGTCACGCGAAGCGCATGACCATAACCATGGAGAAACGGATAGCACAATATACCATAGACAGGAAGACCATAACCAAGGCGCAATCCATATAATACCCCAAGAATCGTCTAACTAGAATTCTACCACAAGACCCAAACAGAACCGCATCAAGTGTAAATAGCCAACAGTTTCACAACCCATTACACACAAGAGAGTAACACATGGAACATATCAGATATGAATAAGATCAACTCTAACTGAATGACACACCCTTCAACAATAGATGTGATGATTAAACAAATCCGACCCGTGGAATACACATCCTCATCAGGCCAATCGCTGGCCTCTGAATAAATTTTGATCCTCTCAAAATAGGTAAATAACCTTCAAAAAATGCATTGTAACCTAATCATAACACATACAATCAGTCGTCAACCTCTTATCATACCTTCACCATCCGCAACTAAGGAACAATCTGCCTCTAAGAACCTTACTAGTCTTCAAGTCCATAGAATACAAGAATCTCCATGTCCGATCCCAACTCGACCACTCAAATGACTAACATATCCTTCATACACAATCATCCCACGAGAAATACTTCCATAATTCTTCTGTGCCACATAGCAAAATCTGAACATCTACAATCGATCAACCTTCTGAAATGCGCACCCTTACCAGGTGTTACCAGATAGTGCCATCATTCTTCTAACCATCTGAATCGCCCATGCTGTCTAGAACTCTTGACCTTCCCTTCGAACCAAACCGCAACCTCATATATGCAAACTTTAATCATGCATGTCACACCGCATCTATCATGCCATTATATGAAAACATGAGAACTCTATTACCAACCTTGAATCACAAGTAAGATACACATTCCATCAGCTAAAAACCTTTTACTTGACCCCATCCGTGAGAAAATCACAGTACGCAACATACTCTTCATACCAGTCGAAAACATTTGTCCGAAGCCATGATAGAAATCATCGAGAACTCTTTGAAACCCATTAGCACTAGACCAAGCCATACGAACTGAATCCCTCTAACTCAACCAAGTCACGCAGGTTGCCAAACACAAGAGCATTGCCATAACACACCTACAAGGCCTCACCATACCAAAAGAACCAAAAGAACTGATCATTTCTATTACCATGTTGATCCAAACCACTACCAAGCTGACCTATTTCATCGATTCCCTCTCGAGTTGCCTTTAAGTTAACACTTCTCCTTACCGGTACTATATGATCCGTAACCAAAGCTCATCACAAGAGATCCTAGCATGAAATCACGTCATCTTAATGCCCATAAATCATTGTATTCCCTCTTAAGCACCCAATAGTACCACAACCGAAATGCCCACTCTGAAGAGACCTTTAGTGAATCTGAAGTATTTCTTTAACCTCTCTGATACTGAAATATAGAATCACTAATGATACAGAAATACCGCAAGTATCGACACTAACAAAATGCAAATCTCAGACCATAGCAGTACACAAATTCGGGGAAATCCTCAAATACCACATATGAATCATGAACTCATTAGAACCTTCTCTAAAGTCATCCACTTTGCTCTAGTCTCTAATGTACTGCCCAAACGAGTCGAACAACTTGTGCTCCATTTACACACAAATACCCATTGAAGTAATCCCGTCTTTAAGCAACCGAGCGACTCCCTTCTCCTTGCACACTACGTCCACTACAAATAGCAATCCCAATCATTCCAAGATTTCTAATATGCCCATAAAGTATAGCACATCATGCATCTAGCAATTCCCTTGATCAAGTCATCCTCAAAACCAACATCTTCAAGTCACAACGGATCCACAAATATGCCTTAGACCGAAACTAGTATAACACATAACCATGCAATCAGATCGTCGATAGCAGACTTCCCAACTTGGCTCAAATCCAAAGAACACGACATCGGATAACCCAAAATACCCTTAATCCATTACTGCCATAACCGCACACGGTAATTCAACTAAATCCTTCATAAGCTCATGTAGCACTAATTATAAAGCACCTCAAATCATCTACTAAGCACATACGCATCTTCGCGATAGTCGTGCAAACTTCCTCAAGCGATAACCCACTGATAAAAGGAACACTCTCCACTAAAACATCATAAGAATCATACATCCGTAGACTACCTCACAGGTGATAACCCACCTGCTTAGCCTCAAACTAGAATCTCCCTACACCTTATCATGGTCACAACAACCATGCGATCACTTAATCTTACCTGATTCTAAACTTGTCAACAAGACATAAGAATCTACTTCATCCCACACATGAACAACATGAAAGATCCCTCAACACACTTATAACTTGAGACTGTACAACATATCAAGACAGAAATCAAGCACCCATATTCCTTTACACGTCCCAAGCAAACTCTCCTCATCACATCCAAATCATCTAAGCCTAGTTCTCAATTACATACAATACTCATCATATAGCTATCCAACCACTCACTGAGCAATCAATCCCACTCCTAGGGACACTACCGGACATATGAGTCCATAAGCACATACTTACACAATTGGAACAACCGAGCCCAAGCTGTGGTCTGAACCTGGCCTCGAGTCCTCCAGACTAGCATAACCCCACAACACAACGAACACATCTCTCACCTCATCCATGACATCACAAACCGACAGCATATAATTGATACTGAATGCTCAACATCACGTACGAGTGGTTAGGAGGGAATCAAAGAGATACGCTTTGAGCTAAATCAATGCCTTACAATAAGGAAAGAAAATGGAAAATTTTCTACATGCCCTGTAGCCTCTCGAAGATAAGTATGGACGTCATCATACCGATCCACAAGACTCTACCAGACATTTGATCATGACTCGTAGAACCTATGAACCTAGAGCTCTAATACTAACTTGTCACGGCCCAAAATCCATCTAGTCGTGATGTCACCTAACTCAACCCGCTAGGTAATCCAAATAACAGTCAATATAACTCAAATGAAAATAATAAGAAATTAAAAAGTGAAAAAATAGAATTTCTATACAACAGCCCACCTTATCTCACCACGTGGCTTCAAGTAGTTCCCCTACTAGCAACACGCGTATCAAGCCCACCTTATCTCACCGCATGTGTATCAACCCCTAGCCTTATACCACCACATGCATATCAATATCACAACTCGCACCGCAAGTGCCCATATGCCACAACTTGCCACAAAGTCAACAAAACCAATATTTTCACAACAAATAGCCTATGGCTCAACCATAATGTGTACAAGAATTTCAACAATAACAAAATGAGTGGGAATGCTTAACAAGGAAAGGTATCTCAACAATTAACAACTTCACCTCAATATGATAACGGCTATTACAACTTCAACACCAATAACTCAACAAGATAATATTCCACAAAATAACAACTTCAATTAAAAGTCATTCAACAACTAAGAGATAACAAAACAATAAGGAAGGCAATAACTTCAATTAAAGTATATAAGAGCAAAATAACAAGTAAGAGGTAGAACAAGTGCTAACAACATCAAATTGAGGATGTAAGAGTAGATTAACAATGAGAGATATAACATGTTATGATAATTCAATTAAAGTCATGGAAATAGTCTAGATAATCTAAACCAGTCAAATACCACATACAGCCTGTGTACCCACTCATCATCTTGCGTACACGGCTTTCACATAGCACAAATAGCACAATCAACCCAAATCCTAAGGGGTAGTTTCCCCCGCACAAAGTTAGGCTAGATACTTACCTCAACTAGGCCAATTCAACCCTCCGAAATAGTTTTTCCCCTAAAATTCGCGTCCACACGGCTCAAATATAACAAAAAATGACTTAATAACATCAAAAAATGCAAGAGAAACCAATTACAACAAATAAAGCAATGATTTTTATATTTTCCCAAAAACGTCAACACCAGGCCCGCCTTGGATTCCAAATCCAAGCTTATCCGAACGAGGCTCGAACCAATACAAACTCACATGAATGAAAACCGACTCAATCGGAGTCTGATAGCTCAACCAATTCAGCAAAATATCGCTCTTGGCTGTTTATAACCCAAAAGTCTAACCTCTATTAGTTGGGTCTCATATCTCCCGAAATACTCCTCCAAAACTCACCAAATTTGAGTATCTTGTTCTCCTAATATAGGAGAACAAGACACCAAAAGGAATCGGGAAATAAACGTCTGTAATTCATTTATAATCATTAAAATTTAGGACATAATCTCAGGTAATCATGGATTAAAACTTAAACCAAGGGAAAGAGTCAAAGGAAAATACTTAGGTTATGGTTTAGAACTTACCCTATGGAAGAAACCTGAAGAACATCCTTGAATTCTCTTAATCCCAAACTTTCAAGATGAGAAAAACTCCAATAACATTTATAGCCAAAAATGCTCATCTGTTCTACCTTGTTTCTTATGTCTAACGGTCCCAAAACTCGCTTTTTATGCCTCCAATAGATTTCTCATGAAATTCTAGTCAAGTTAGACTTTTGAATCACTCCATTTGACCTTATAATGAAGGTGATATGTTGGTTTCAATATTTGGAAATAGTACAAATTTTTAAATACGAATGCAGTGGCAATTTCATAATTAATCTGAAAAATCTGGCAAACTAATTCTTAGTAAAATGACCATAAATCCTTCATGCGATGCCGAAACTTGATGATTTCAGTTTCTATGATTCCAAAATTACGATATGGATATAATGGTTTAGTCGAAACATGAATCAAAGACCGTTTGCTCAATATGGTATAACCTTTATCCTCAAATCGACGTCGAAATCGAAAACAATCACCATACAACCCAAACTTAACCAAAACTCATCGTAATTTAACATAACTTTGTGGACATATATAAAATCATCATACAGACTTATTGAAATAATTAAAATCCGATTCTGAGTCCGTTTACCCAAAAGTCAAACCTTGGTCAACTCTTCCAACTTAAAGCTTCTAAAACGAGAATCATCCTTCCAAATCAATTTCAAACCGCTCGAAAACTGAAACCAACCATACACACAAGTCATGATACATAATATTAAGTTACTAAAAGTATCAAACCACAGAATGGAATGCTAAATCTCAAACGACCAGTCGGGTCGTTATATTAATTGATCATTTGAATAAGTTATTTAATTTATTTATTTATTTATGTAAATTTAGTTTAATAAGTAGGATTAAGGGAAAATGGCTAAAATTGAAATGGTTAGGTGGCTAAGAGTGCAATATCAAGGCCAATTGAGAGGGCTGCCATAAGAGGGGCCAAAACGACGTAGTTTAAGGACAAAACTACGTCTTAAACTACGTCACATTGGTTAAGTCACAGAGATCAAATTTCAGCCTTCTATTATCCTTGATCCGATGGCCCATAATCAATTTTATTTGTCATATAAAAGTCCCTATAATTAAAGTTTTGGCCTCATTTCAATCTCCCAAAACCTAGAGCCCCATCTCTTCTCTCCCACCCCTCCTCTGCCGTTGTCGTTGCTGCCCCTCTCCATGACTGCAACACCGCCTGCCACCGTCCATCGGCATCCAAACAACCCCAAAACATCAACATCTCATCATCTTACTCTCCTCTTTCCAAATACCCAAACCAAAACCTCCAAAAATCCCTCAAACTCTATGAATTTTAGATCAAGGAACCCTAGCCGCCACCCCTTTTCATAAAGTTCATGGCATCTCCACCCCCACAACACATACATAGTCTGATAGGTTCTTGTTTGAACTACCTATTCCTACTTATTTTGAATCCAAATTCTGACCATCGGAGTCCGATGGCATTTCCAGCGACCACCACTGCCACCACCCGCTGCCAAATCGCTTTTATCCCCTTCTATAAGCCACCATGCCCCAGGCTTCTTGCTTCCTCAAGCCACTGACTCATCTTTCGGTATATGGTGACTGAGTTGGCAAGAACCCTCGAGTCCGGTGGTCGTAGTTCATCATCCCCGGTGGTTTTAAGATGAGCAGGTTTGAGTTCACGAAGTTAGGTATCAATCCAAGACCTTCGTTCCCTCACTAATTTCTGATTTTTATTTGCAATTGCTTTTGATTTCTCTTTTGGTCAACTTACTGTTAATTAAAATTTCAAATTAATATGTCGTTGATTAGTTATCTCTGTTTATCTTAGTTGTTTCCATTAGTAGAATCGTTCACTTAGTCGTTTATTTAGGTGTTTTTAATCGTTGTATGATAGTTTACCAATGTTTATTTAAGTTCTGTTTTGGGCAGTGTTTCTTGATTTCAATTGCCCTCTGTTAGTTCTCATTAATCGATTAGTTTTAGGTTAGTTTGTTTGAATACTTAGTTCAATTTCAATTGAAGTCATGCCCTAGCTTTGCCTATTCATAGTTTGTTTGAGTATGAGTGTTTTAGCTTAAATTTCAGTCATGTATTGATAAAAGCCGAGTAATTTATTGTAGGGTACTTGTTTGGCTTCTTTTTACTGTTTAAAGTTTGTTTGGAGTACACTACTCCTAGCACTTTTCATAGTTGGTGATTTTTGACCAAAAATCTGTCCTTCGAATAGTTGGGACAAATGTTTTGTGGAAAATCTGTCCTTTGGACAGATTCAATCAAATAATTCAATCCCATTCCTTTCCTATAAATAAATATATCTTTCCTCACTTAAAAGATCATCTTTACACGCTCAAAAAAGAACACAAAAAAATATGAGAGAAAAGATGATCAGTTGAACACTCTTAATAGGCTAAGAAACTAAGATCTTTCTAAGTGTCATCTTTGATAACAAATCTTTTTAAAGAAAATACAAGAAGTGTGAAGTCAGTTCTTCTGAAAGTTGTCAAATTTTCTGGTTTAAATCTCTATTTTTCCTGGGCTTTCTTTGCTGGTTTCTGGTTTTTCTACTAGGGATATCTGAGTTGTAGTTATTGCATTTTGTTGACTGCTATATATTGAACTTAGTAGTGGTTGGAGCCTGATTTTTGCACTCCTGAAATTTTCTTTTTCTACTATCCAAGTAACTCCCTCAACTAATGTTGTAATTGTCGATCCAGTAATGAATGAGAATGAGATGATTCGAGCTTCTATAATCTATTTTATGCCATGAATATGTTGCTCTCCTTTTGACTATTTGATACATATATTGAATATATGTGATGTAATAGTTCTAGGTTCATTATCTCCTTGTCAAGTTATAAGATCTATAAGTTGTGTTAGGTGTTTACGATGTCTGTACCGAAAACTAGCATTTTGATGTTGAATTTGGCGAAATGGCTTCCTGGCCACTTAGACTTGTAGGGCATTTGAAAGATGATACATGAACTTTGAACTTTCCCATTTGAACACTCGAATTCATGATTCCCTTAACTATTAAACACATTTGACCGTTGACCATGCCTATGTGAAGGAGGTGTAGAAGACATGGCAATAATGTATGCACATCACTGCTATTAGGCACGCAAGTTGTAATTTTTTGACTAGTTTTTATAAAAGAACAAAAAGGACAATAAATAAAAAAGGAAAAAAGGAAAAAAAAAACTCTTGTTTCTTTTGCCACCCCTCCCTTAAGTCCAGCTACACCTTTTTCACTCTCTTCTCTCTTTCATCCCATTCTCCGTCCAACTTATGTTTCATCATCGGGATAGGAATAACTCAATGGATACTCATCAAATCCTGATTCAAAGACACTTGTTTAGTGGAATTCTTTTTTTTTTTCACTTACTTCTATTTTTTTCTCTTATTAATAAAGTTCTCAACTTTGTAATTCACAAAGTGATTTGGGTTCCTGAATTCAGTGACATGAGTCTCTGTTAAAAGGCTTGAAATCAAGAATTCGAAAAAAAAAATTCAAAATAATTTTGCCTTTTTGATAATTTCTTTGTTGTGTAAATTGACAGTTGGATCTTTTTCGATAATACCATCGGAGAAGACGATCGGGTAAAGCATTTCATCTAGCATCTTTATTTTTAGATCTGGTATTTGGATAGTTTCAAGAGTGAGAATTTCGAGATGGAAAAAAGGGATAATCAGAGAGGATAGGGACTCAACTTTTTTGGTGACTTCTTTTTTCCGGTGGTATGCCGTTCATAATCTCTGATCTAGTTTATTGCCGGTGTCAAAAAAGTAAAGCACTAGTATTTTTCTGTCAATATTTGTATGGTGGTCTAAGTGAGGAGATGATTATAGGGGAGAAGTAATGAAGGAAGATTTTCAAAGAGTCATTTAAATAACAATAGCTTAAGAGATTTTGATGGCAAGATTTGAAGGTTTTCCGGTTGTATTCCCATAGTGATGAAAGGATGCTTATGGGAGAAGAAGAAAAGGATAATGAATTTTAAATTTTTGATAAATTAATTCTTATAAAATGGAACATAATCATTACACGTATCAAACAATAAAAGGCTTAAAATGTGACGTGTCATCTTTGTCAGCGCAGTGGAGGATCACACGTTGGTGGAGGCGATTATGATACCCAATTTATCAAGTAGGAGTGTTCAAATGAGAAAGTTGAAAATTCGTCTATATGCTTTACAAGCGGATGCATGTTTAAGTTCCTTATACCCTCTTCCCGGTCAACAGAATTTCTTACCCGGTCTTTTATTTTCGTAGACTAATAAAAATAGAGCCAATCCTTCCTTTGACTAGGGATTCAAATAAAAAATGACTTGGAACACCAAAAATTAATTCCAAGTATTGACTCTATAAATAAAATAATCCTTACTCAAATTTGTCAGTTTAATTAATAAAACTCTTTAATCCATAATCCATAACATATATCTTTTGGGGTAAAAAAAGGGTGTGACAGCTCTGGTGACTCCGATGGGGACTAACCAGAATTCGAGCTTGTATATGTTGACTTTTATTTGGATTTATTAATTTTGAATATGCTGTAATTTATTTGGGCCTAATATGCTATTTGTTTGTTTTTTACCGCTTTGATATTATTGAACTGTATATTATATACAGTCTTCTCATGCAGCCCCTTTGAGTCTTCTTGAAATTAAAATTAGGAATTTGCTTGATATAGTCCACCTTCTTTTAGATAGCCGAGGTGCTTGCCACCTGGTGAAGGATTTTAGTCACATATATTTTAGGTGCGAAGCACCACCAGCTAAGCCAGAAAGCAATGATGCCAGTACGCTGACCCTCCTCGGCTCGAGTTGTCCGCTCGAGTAAGCCAGTATATATACCCTCTCCATCAGTATTTAAACCTAGAAGAACAAACCTCATGCCGAATATATCTAGTAGGTTCACTTTATTTGCATCACGTGCATTTGACTTAGCAGGGCTTAGCACAAAGGTCGGATTCTATTTTAGGACAGGTACCTTGTTGAGACCATTATGTTCATGTTATGTGCTACCTGTTACATTATTTAAAAGGCTTGAATATTGACCGACTTTAGGGTAGATTAGTTGAATGAACAAAGAGAGATAAAGAGCATTCTCCTGATTTTTGTACACATATCCATTATTCTAAAGAAAACGATGTGGTCTAGTGTGTATGGCGTTAAAGATTAGTTTTCATAAAAATCAAAAAGAGAAAACATAGTCGGTAGCACCGAACTACGAGGGTCCGATACTTACCGGATGTGAGAAACGTAGGAAACCTTTATCAGGTCCGGCCGCCAATTTTTAAAAATTCAAAAATATTTTCTTTTAAATCTATCTTTTAGACGTCAATCCAGAAATTTCAAAAAAAAATTGAATTGCAAAATATTTTCGTTCTACTTCAGAAGTTAAAAACAAAACTCAGAACCCAAGGATATTATTGTTGTATTTTGGAAATTCAACGACAAAAATTCAAAATCCCCAAAATATTTTCTTTCTTCTTTAGAAGCACTTTTTTCGAAAAATCCAAAAAAAAAAATCCTTCTTCTTTAGAAGTCTTTCTTTCAACAATTCTCAAAAAACAAATCCAAAAATATTTTTCTTGTTAGGAGCTTTCGTGGTCTGATTTGTATATGGGTAAAAAAGAAGAAAAAAAAAGAGTTAGTTTATTTACTTTATTCCTCATCTTCCTAAACTATGTAATGATCTGATTCATGCGACGACTTGATACGTAGGCAACCTGCAAAAGGTTCGATCGAAATATTTTTCAGCGACTCTAAAATGAGGGATCAAAATAAGGTGAGTGAAAAGAAAAGCAAAAAGAGAGATACAGAGAGAGAGAGAGAGAGAGAGAGAGAGAGAGAGAGAGAGAGAGAGAGAGAGAGAGAGAGAGAGAGAAGAAAATAAGAGTGTCAATAAGAAGCAATCTTATAAGCCGGAATGAAACATGAAGCCTTTCAAAAGCATGTTAGAGGTGGTAGCAATGTTATAAGCATGGCATATTACGTGTTATTCATATCTTTAAAATGCTTAATCCTAACACGTTTGTTGTCTCTTATATAGTAAACTTAAGGTGGTTGGTTTGTGGTGAAACTGGCAACACATCATTACTTCACCAAATCTAAAGGAAAGGTACCGATGGCTAATAATGATGAAATTGAGTTAGTCAGTGACGACCCCTGGGGTCAGTCAGTTGAGCAAGAGTTAGAGAAAGTAAGAAGATTGAAATATCAATTGTCTCATATATATCAGGCTTAGGTCTCTGGTCAGCGTCCGCCTCAGGGTCCCACAGAGGGAACTTCCACCGTACCCCTGGCTACTCAACCACCGCTCCTGACAATGAGTGATCACATTCTACCACCAGGGTATGTGCCAGACTATAGATTCCTTTCCGCCCCTGGTAACTCTAATGTGCGACCTCTAGCCGCACCGGTTAGGAACACCCATCTCGTCGTGTCTGGCGAGCCAGTGTATACAATCCCACCAAATCTTGTGATGAGGCCAAACATCGAGCCACCATCTCATTCTTATGATGTCCAATACTACTCTCCAGATATGGATTTCAAGGTCTTAGCTACACACAATCAGATTCCACACTACAAGTCACCTGTAGTAAATGAAAGGGTTGTCAAGACGAGACACTAGGTGATCACAGATGAGATGGCCAAGAAAATGAAATGTCTTGAGCAGAACATACAAGGACTAGGTGGTCACAAAGTGTCTCATTCAGTGATCTGTGCATGTTTCCTCACATCCATTTACCCCTAGGGTTCAAGAAACAAAAATTTGAGAAATATGATGGACACGACGCCCCTATTGCACACTTGAAAAGGTATTACAACCAATTGAGGGGCGCATGAGAAAAAGAAGAGTTGTTGATGGCTTATTTTGGGGAGAGTCTGGTGGGAGTAGCCTCTGAATGGTTCATTGACCAAGATATATCTCACTGGCATGTTTGGGAAAACATGGCCCAAGCATTCGCCAAACAATTTCAGTACAACATTGATATTGCGCGAGATCGCAATTCCCTGTCCAATATGAAGAAAAATCCGATTGAAAGCTTTAGGAAGTATGCCATTAAATGGAGAGAGCAAATGGCTATAGTTAAGCCATCCGTAGATAACCACGAGTTGATCACTATTTTTCTGGAGGCTCAAGAGCTTGATTACACTCAAAACATGATGTATGCAATAGGTAGACCTTTTGCAGAAGCAATCAAGATTGGGAAAATGGTCAAAAATAGCCTCAAGACTAGCCAAATTATGAGTCAAGAAGATCTCAAAGCCACCACCCAAGCAATCCAGAATGGGTCAGCATGCCTTGCAAGCCGAAAGAAGAAAGATGAGGAGGCCATGATGGAATCAGGGTCGAAAAGGGGCCAAAGGGGAGCATCTCAACAATATGGGCAGTCTCATCAGGTTTCCTATGGTTCCCCACAGCACTACTATCCATCCCTGGATCCTCGATACTTAGTTGCTCCACATTATGCAACATTCAATGCTTTGTCTTATGCCAAACCATCCAATCGCTAATAGATGCAGACCCCAGCTTAAACAGACCTTCGTATGCGACAGTAGAACTTTCAATCACCCTACAACCCTCATCCAAAATAGGGGTATGAAAGGGAACATAAGCAGAGGGACGATTTCACGCCAATCGTATAATCCTACACAAGTTTATTTGAAAAGTTGAAACTTTATGGCATGATTGAGCCGCTTCAAGGTTATGTTTCTGATCCATATGCAAAAGGTTTTAACCATATTGTACGGTGCATGTATCATTCTAATGTCCAGCGGCATAGCAATGAGGATTGTTGGGCTATGAAAAAAGAAAAAGAAATGATGATTCAAGGAGCGATGATCGTGGTCCAAGATAATGTGACCCTAAACATCATGATAATGCACACATTTTTCGGTTGATTTACAATATGGAGATGGTTTGGTGAAACGCTCAAGAACCTGTCCATTGAATGCAAGGCAATCAAAATTGTTGAAGGTCCTGTTTGATACTGATGTGCAAATTCGTAGCTAAGATGTCGAGTTTGATAATTGGAAAGCCACTCCCCTATTTGCCGGGAAGGAGTCTTGGTAACTTATTTTGTCATAATTTCTATTATCTGGATTATTTTGAGGTTGTAATCCAGATGTTGTTTGTTTGTCCTCTCATCAAACCTCTCTATCCTTTAATCAATGAAATGCAACTTTTTGCTTTGTGTCATTTTAATCCATTGTGTTTATTTCTTCTTGAATATATAGTTCCTTTCACGACAATTTTAGTTACATGACATGCATGCAGAGTTTTCAGATAGATTTTAGAATGCCGGTCTAATCTTGAATCGAATCGAGGAAAAACACTTGGAGGATAAATAAGAGGTTGAAATTTTTAGATGATAAGCATGTGTCACATAGTTAAAGATGTTTATCTCAAACCTATCATGAATATCGGCTTAAGGATATTTGAAGGTTTTAAAGTCTGGTTGGACTAATCGATGAATGGCTTTTTGCCACGGCCATCCAATATCTGATCATATCAAGGAAGATGACCCAAATCTCTAAATGAAGGTACATTCCAGGGAATTCAAAAGGGATTAGCTGGTACTGAAGTGCACCCTTACACATCAAGACAAAGACCAAGAAAAGGTGGTTCCAAATTGTCAAAGGTCATTTGTTACGAATAAGATATTGACTACGGATCTATACAACAGACAAAACCAAGAAGACAATCATGTACATTAATGATGAACCTGAGACGAGATAGAATGTTTGGCATTCTTGAGGCTGGAAGACCCTTTTTCTGCTACCCAAATACTTTATGCATTTCGTCATTCCTTTTGAGCATGTTTATATTTCTTTGACCTCCCCCCTCCCCCCCCCCCGGAATCAAGTATAGAGTTAAAAAAAGAATCGAAGATCCATGCCACCATAAAATAGGAACTTGGACAATTTGATTAAAAAAATAACAAGAAGAAAAAGAAAAGATAAAAGAAAGAAAGAAAAATTAAAAGAAAAACAACAATGAAATCTTACGTGTTAGTTTAAACTACGTTTGACTTGATTCCTTTAAATGATATGTAGGCAGCTCTACACTAGGATAAAGTCCAACCAAATAAAAAATAAAAATTTCCTAGTATCTGAAACTAGGGCAGAAGTTTTTCATGTTTTTATGAAGAATCGATTCCAAGAGTTGTAAGTTACAACCACATCTTCTTGAATCTATTTTGAGTAGTCATGCAACCCTTTCTTTCTAACCCTATCCAAAAGCCTTTCAAATAAAGACCTTCCAATTAGTCTTTAAGAATGCCAAGAGAAGCACACAATAAGCAACAATTGTCACACAACATAGACAATTGTCAAGTTACTCGCACAAAAAGGCGAAAACAAAAGATAATGAATGAAAATGAGAGTCTTTTTGGTAAAAACCCTCATGGGCACTATAAGGCGATAGTAAGTGGGGATAGATAAATGAGAGAGATCGGTTGCTGAAAACCTTTCGGGACACTGCTGGTCCAAGGTTAGTTGTGATTTGATGCAAATGATTGGCACAAAGAGGCCAACTTCCAAGACGAAAGGGAAATAACAAGAAGAAAGGATAGATTGGTTGGATAGATTCGGTCGCTCAATCCAAAATGTATGTCATGATCATTAAAGTTGGATACTACATTCAAGGAGCCCATTCTTTCTTTCTTTCCCCCTAAAGTGACATTTTCAGTTAAATACCATTCCTTCTCACTTTTACATCACGTCATTTTGTCAATTTGTATTTTTATTTTGAGTCACTCTTTATTAAAACAACCGAGAAATAATTTCAAAATCTGTTACCAGCTTTTTAATTGTACAAAGCGAGTTCTACCATAGCACATCAAAGAGGACATAATCGGGGAAGCAATGTGCACAATAAGTTATTGAAGTTAAACAAGATCTGAGGGTTTATACAGATAGAATTTCCAAAGAGAAATTTCCTGGTCTATTTGTTTAGAACCCAACAAATAAAGGGCCACAAAATTAGTCACCATTTTCCAGAAGTGCAAAACAAAGAATATGGGACATATACAGTAGGTACGAAGGCACAAATCTATCTATGATCTTCTTTTGATAAACATGCTTGAAAAGCCTAACAATGCGTTTCAAAGAAATCAGAAAGAGTCACCTCAGAAAACCTTGTTTTAGGGGTAAAAGATGATAGTATTACAAACTCAAAAACTAGTACTGGGTATGAGACATCCAAGTTTAATCCAGAGAGGAACAGCCGCCGAAAATAAGTCTTTGCTTTATAGACGAGGGTCAACGACACCATGAACACCTGAGTATGAAATGCTAAGGGGAGACATTAGAAAACCAAGGAATCCAGAACAATTATAAAATCATTATTAGCACGTCGGCCATATTTAAGATTTCATGCTCGCCTTTTTCACTTTTAAATATCATCATCATCATCCACAATAAGGCATTTCAAATTAATATTTTCAGTACACATGTGAGCAATTAAGTGTCTTAGGCACATATAAATTTTTCACAAAATTTGGCATAATAGCCCTCGTTTTAACTTGACTAGAAATCGCAACATTATTAATGCACAGCCCATACTTTGAATATATTCTCAAATGATAACATAACATGATAAAAATATTTTGGGGATACATATTGAGCATATATCTTTGAGCACAAGCTTATTCGGAATGGCCCCTTTCATAATGAACAATTCAGGACTTACATAAATTACATGAATACCGTATGATTCAATTCTAAGAGAAGAGTTTAGCCAACATACGTCAATAGAGCTTCCTTAAACTCTAAAATATTCCAGAAATCTTAGCAACTTCGATCTATTTTAGAAATGTAACAAATTGAACTAAAATTAGGAAGATGATCATAGTTCTAGCTCATTTGAGCATTTTATCAAATACTAGGTGTGCATTAAGGTTTCAATGTCCTTTTATGAAGGATTCCATCATCCCACAACACATTCTTTACCATTTTAAACTCAACAATCTTCCTACACCCCTTGATAACATATGCATGCAAAATAACCAACTCTCATACCCAAGAATCATCTTACTAATTACCCATTTCTAGTTAACTTCCGAAATGAAGGGTTAGATTGTAGAATCTTACCTCTAGGATGAAGACCTAGTGAGTTTCCTTGTTAATCTTCCATGATTTGAGCAAGAAGTGAAGAACAAATTGATGAAGAACTCCCTTCCACTCTAGGGTACTCTCTCACCCTCAAAATATCAGGTTTTTGGTCAAAAACTAGTACATATCGTCTATTTAGCGAAGTAGGGTCGGGTTATAAAAACTCAAAAATAAAGCTCCGGAACACGATATGCGGTCGCATATGCGACCGCAGAATGGATATGCGGTCCGCATATTGGATGCACAATTTGGTGCCTAAATCTGATATCGCCTGCCTGGGTCTGCGGTAGTTATGCGGCCCGCAGAACTGGTTTGTGGTCGCATAATGCACCGCAGACCTTCCTCCAAGCTGCCCCGCCTCTGCTTCACTCTGCGGCCAGTGAGAGTGATTATGCAACCGCATAGTAGGCCGTATAAATAACTTCTTCTGCCAAAAATGTTCCTTTACTTCCCAGTGCATTGTTAACCCAAAAAGTCCGAGCCACGGCGAGCTTGCTCGCCGCAAAAATATCTACTATCCTCAAACACGTAAGCCTACTCCGACACCACAAAACCTTAAATTCCTTTGCAAAATTTTACGGGCCTTACACTTTCCCATTTCCAACTCTAATTTGGCCAATGGAAACATCATACTCTCTTCTAAGATCCTCTCTCATCAAAACCTTGTATGCTTCATTCAGTACTAGGGTGTAATCATGACCCTGAAACCATTTAATAGATATTTCAAGCCATGGTATATATAGATTCACAAATATAATAAATATGTTTCAGTACTACATCGAAAATGTTGGTACACATGATTTGAAAAGAAAGAGTTGCAGGAGGAAAAAGTAAAAGTAGTACCTTTTGGTCTGCAATATCTGGATGATAAATCTTTTGGAGTTTCCTGCAATATATGGATGAGGACTTGAATTGATAGTTATTCCTAGAAACTCATAGTAATTCTTCTTTCTTCCTTGACTTATCTCTGCTTCTCTCATACAGCAACTCACTCCAGTGAATTTCTGGCTCCAAAAACTTAAAGATTTGGGCTTATTGTGGGGGAATTGGTTATGAAATCTCACATGCCTTAGTGACGAAGCTCTATGTACTGGAATTACTCAAACTTCTGTGTTTTCTTGTGGCTTTTACCCATAAAGAATTTTTGGTTTAGTTTCAGAAGGAAACTTTGGCTGAAGATACTGTTTTGTCTAGTACAACAAGATATTTTGTTTTCACTGAAAAGGATATTTTTCTAACGCTTCGCCTTTTCCCTACAATTTGGTGGATAATCTGTTGAGAAGTTGAAAACGATGCAAGAAAACAAAACTAAGTCAACTGTCTATACTTCTCCTTTTAATATATAGAAAGATAAGAATGTGGTGTTTTTGGAAGTGCATACCGATATTTTGTTTATCCTAAAAGCATATAAAAATTTAATTTATATGTGATTTTAAGGACACGTGATTTTACATAGTATAAACTGAGAAAATATGTAAACTGATATCGAAATTGAGTGTAAAAAAAAATAAAATCAAACCAAATGAGATATGTAGCTTGGGACCTCGAACCAAATGAAACAACAAAGGAAATATAAGCGATGTAACAGAATATTGAGAACCTTGGGAAAAGAGTATTATATTGCTTTTCTACTGTCTGAGGTGTGTTTTATAAATGATCAGACCCTCTTTATATAGTAGGGGAGTCCTACTCTTGATACAATTCTAAATATAGTAAGGAATCTCTCATGATGGGCTAATTAATCGTCATCTTCATGATACGTGCCGTGATTTCCGACGACATTCTCCCCCTAATTGCAGCTGTAACGACTTTTTATTTTTTGGCTCGATCTTGATCCTGGCCGATCTTGATCTTGGCCGATTTCGATCTTGATCGGTCTCTGGGTGTTCGAGCTCGACAGCATATTCTTCGTACCATGGTTCGATATTACAATGATGAACCTTGAACCATCATATTCCAATCTCGATTAATCATACGTAGGGCAAAACTCGATTTTGACCGTATACATATTTGTAGCGTGATATTTTTGCCCACGTAACCACAACAGAAAGAACTCATTCTCTCCGAAGCATAATAATTCATTATATTGATCATCATGTTAATTAATACTTGTGTGCTTTTTATTATTAGTTTCTTGAGCAGGTATATGCCGAGTAATTTAGTACACGATTTTATAAAATAATATTAATTTTATTAAAATATAAGGTTTGATTAATAATTAGGCAAGAAAAAATATAATGTACAAGTTTCATAGAAATATGTGATTTTATTTTATTTTATTATTATTTTTATTTTATGAGGTACACATGTAATGAAAAATATCTCACTTAATACTTTATGATAGAAGATATTTTCGGTATATGTTCATATCATTCTTCAATCATGATCAGAACTTTTGTTGTAGACATTGATATAATTATATACCTCTTTATAGTATAACGTAAAGTTTGCCACGTGCCAAAACATGTTATTGTATATTATTATCCACATTGAAAATTGTTTGACTCTGTTGCTTTAATTATCGTCATTGGAAAGAATAAGTGTGCAGAAAATTATTGCAGACAAACTTGAAAGGATAATCTTGATTTTCAGGGAGATAAAGTTGAATTATTTTTATTTTTGATAAAAAGAAATTTTTTATATTCAATCAAGTATAACTATGTACAACAACTATTTTTTTGGACCTTCAGCTAGCTCTCCTTGCTCATCCTCTACCCTTCTATTTCTAACAAACATACCCAAAAAAACAAAACGTATCCACTAATCCTAGACATGGAAGCTATTCAAGTTCTCCTTGAGTTTCTTTCACTCCATATGTGGTAAACAAAGGCAGCAAAAAGAAATCCCAGTGCTCCTGCTTTAGGTCTGCTGTTATTTGTTCTCATAGTCAGCCACTTAATCTCATCTTCCTAGTTTTCTAGCTGTCTCCTTTCACCCATCCATGCTAGTAATCAGGCCAAATCTGTTTCGAGTAGGCACAAAGTGAAGAAGTGTAATAATCCGATCGGTCGTTTTGAGTTTTAGAACCTTGTTTTCCTATTTAATATTTCTCGTAGGTTCTTTTGTTATTTTATAACTTGTGGGGATGTAAGGTTGGGTTCCAAGGAGGGTCGGGAGTAAGTTGGAACACTTAGTTTTTTTCGAAAGCCTTAAGTTGTGAGAGCTGACTAAGATTTGACTTTCGAGTACATGACCTCAGAATCGAGATTTGAAAATTTCAATAAGTTCGCATAATGATTTTGGAATTGGACGTGTATTCGATTTTGATTTTGGAGGTTCCTAGGAGAATTCGGCACCGTTTGTCGAAAGTTGATATTTTGAAGCATTTTGAAGTTCATGAGTTTGACCAATAGTTGACTTTGATGTTATCGGACTCCGATTGGTGTTCTGGGGTTGTGGATAAGTTTATATGGTTAAATAAAACTTGTATGTAAAGCTTGATTGAGATCCAGAATGCCTAGGTATGAATCAGACGCTTAGTCGAAGTTTAAGAGCCTATGGGCTTAAGAGAGTTCAAGGTGTGGTTTGGCTATTAATTCTTAGATGTAATGTTTTCATCTGCATTTTGAGGCCTTGAATTGGTCCGGTGAATATTTATGGACTTGTTGGTATATTTGAACGGGATCTCGGGGGCCCGCGTGAGTTTCGGACAAGAGCAGATTTTGCGATTGTTGGTTTTTTTGTTGTGTCTGGTGTGCTTCGCGATCACGGAGTTTGTCTCGCGATCGCGTTGTAGGTTTTGTGGCAGGGGCTATTTTATTCTTCATGATAGCGTAGTTGGCGATGCGATCTCATAGAGGAGCTAGAGGGGGCTGAGGATTTTAGCCTTCGCAGTCGCGTGGCTTAATTTCCTGATCGTATAGCTTTGGGCAAATGAGGTATCGTGATTGTGTGGATGAGTCTGCATTCACGTAGAAGGATTGGATCGGAGTAGATTCTTCTTCACGATCATGTGGACACTTTTGCAATCGCGTAAGGGTGAGTCTGGCAGTGCTTCGGGATCGCAGGAGTAGTTTCGCGATCGCGAAGAGCATTTTCGCTTCTAGGGTATTTTAAGTTCAGAATTTTGGGATTCACCCATTTCTTACATTTTTAAGTTTTGGAAAACGAGAAGAGGAGACTTTGAAGAGGGATTTCACCAAAATCTTAAGGGTAAGTAATACCTACTTCATTTTTATCATATATTGTGATTCCCCGTGGATTTTTATATCTAAAAAGATGGAATTTTAAAGTGAAATTTGGTATTTTATATACAACTTAAGAGATGATATTTTGGGATTTGAGTACTGATTTCGACTCAATTTTATATTCTAATCACATATTTTAACTTATGGGGTTATGGGTCAACAGGATCTAGTCCCAAACTCGGATTTTGACCATGTGACCCCTAGTTGACTTTTGTTGAAGTTTTACAATTGATTAAAGATTAAAACTTTATTGTTTGAAATTAATTTCTATCACTTTATTTAAACTTATTAAGTATAATTTGTCTAGATTTGAGTCGGTTGAAGGCAAATTCTAAGGGAAATAAGGTATTGGATTGTTAAGCCTATTCTGTGAAGATGTGAGTATCTTAGTTAACCTCGACTTGAGGAAATTTATTGTAAATAGTCTTATGTGCTATGTGCTTGGTGTGTTGGGGGCAATGTATATGCGTGGTGACGAGCGTATATACGTATGGTAATGTTATAGCATGCTCGGATGGAAATTAGACTATTCATGCCTAGTCTTGCTTCATGTATTTTTCTCTTATGCTTTAATTGATTTTAGGACTACTTGATTATTCACCTTTTTGTTAAAGATCATGTTGAGACCTTATAATATTGTTTGACATTTTAATGCCAAATACATACTTTTTCTCACGTACTGTATCATATTTAGTCTTCTCTCATGCTCATATGTATACGTTCTACCATACTTGTTATTGATATTTATATACTTGATGAGGACGAGATATATTGCAATATAGGTATTTTCGTGCAGTGGGGATGACAAATATTTGCACGATGGGTGTTTTCGTACAACTTGTGATGATGTTTGTGCGTGGGTGTTTCTGTGTGGTAAGGATAAGTAATAGCTGCACGATGAGTATTTTAATGCAGTGATGTTGAGAGTTATATGCACGATGAGTATATTCGTCCAATATGTCAGGTTACTTTGTGCCTATTCATTTTATGCGGTTTGAAGACTTGGATCATACTGCTCGTATGTGTCATTCCTTCTATGCGGAATCCCGAAAGATGCTTACCAATTGACATTGGAGACTTGAGGTAGAGATGTATACCCGTTTTCAAGCCCTTGAGGTCACCTTCTTTATCTTTATTATTGTTACTTGATTCAGACAGTATTGTATTTACTTCAAATCTTTGTATTTAGCACTCATTTCAAATCTTGTACTCAGTGACACCAGTTCTAGGGTTGTATGTTTTTCCGTACTTCTACTTTAGTTTCGGATTTATTATCTATGACATGAATATACTTATGAATATTGTTATAGTTCTTGCTATGATAATTTAATTTTGGTAATTATATCTATTGGTTCGCCTAGCCGGCATGTTAGGTGCCATCACGATCTTTGGTGAGATTTTGGGTCGTGATTAATTTGTATCATATCATAGGTTGCACATATCACGAGTCATGAGTATTTCTAGTGGAGTCTTGCAGATCGGTATGGAGATATCTATAATTATCTTCGAGAAGTTATGAGGCAATTAGGATATTTTCCTTCCCTTTTATTCCTTATCGTGCATTTCTTTTGTTCGACATTTGAATTCTCTTTTCGATTCCCTGACTGATGGTGAGGACACGTTCGGTAGCGACAGTGGAGAGCCAGTGCCTCCAACCAAAGTCGAGATAGGCGGGGCCCGGGGTAGGTCTATAACTCAATCCATAGGTCACACGGTAGCACCTAGAGGTGGAGCACTAATCGGAGCTCGCGAACGTCAGAGAGCAGTGCCAGCGGACACACCTGCAGACCTAGAGGTAGACTCGATTGATGAGTAGGTGGAGGTACTAGCGCCGAATCAGGTTCCAAAAGGTCTTATTGCTATGCCTATTCTTCAGGAGGAAGTGGCTAAGATGGTAAATTTTATTGACAGCATGGTTCAGGCTGGAGTGGTTCCACTGTCCCCAGTGACTTCTCAGACTGCAAATCAGCTTGTGGTTAAGCCTACGATGTTTGCCGATGAGTTAAAGAGGATGGACAGGTTTAGAAATTTCACCCTCCTCATTTTAGTAGTATGGCTTCAAAGGATGCTCAAGAGTTCTTAAACCTCCTCGTGAGATTTTGTACAACTTGGGACTGGTGGACTCCAATGGTGTCTTTCGGATAGAGGGAATGTCCAAGAGGTGGTGGCAGACCAATGAGCAGGACAGACCAGGCAAGCAGGATTACCTCCTCTTACTTGGGCTTAGTTTTTACAGCTTTTCTTGGAAATGTTTATCACTTGCCCAGAGGGATGACCTGCACAGTTAGTTTGAGCATCTACAGTAGGGTGGTATTACAGTCACCCGTTATGAGATGAGGTTTACTGATTTGTCTCGTCTTGTAGCCATCCCAGTCTCTACAAAGAGAAAGAAGGTATAGAGGTTCATCGAGGGGCTTACTTATGGCATTAGACTTCCGATGGCTAGAGAGGTCAAGACTAAGACTACATTCACTCAAGCGGTGGAGATTTCTAGGAGGATTGAGGGCATTCGTGGCCAAAGTAGACATGCGAAGAGTGACAATAGGCCTCATCATTTTGGTTGTTTCATTGGTGCCTCATCTGGAGGCAGTGCCTCATCAGTCAGCACTTCAGGCTTCCGGTTGTAGTTCAGGCGGCCATGGTACTTATGGTTCTCGCTCAGGGCAGTCACTATGTAGTATGTCTCCAACTTATGTTCCTACTAGTGCACCCTAGTGCAGAGATCCTTGAAACGCTATTATGTTTGTAATGGACATTTCAGATTCAACAACCACGTCAGTAGAGGGGTTGCCATGCGTGTGGAGATGCGGGGCACACCAAGAGGCATTACCCCAGGTTGCAGAGTGGTATGAAATAGCACATCACCCAGGCTATGACTCCAGTACTAGTTGTCACATCGTCCACCCAGCCAGCTAGGGGTGGGGGTCAGCTAGCTAAAGGTGGAGGTCAGCCAGTTAAGGGTCGCCCTAAAGGAGGAGGACAGAACTATGGAAGGCAGGCTCATTGTTATGCCTTCCTTCCCAAGGCAAAGTCGTCTGGTGCAGTCATTACAGGTATTATCTCAGTCTGTCATAGAGATGCTTTGGTATTTTGTTTTATCCCGGTTGTACGTATTTATATATGTCCTCATATTTTGCATTACAGTTGAGCATGTCTCGTGATTCTCTTCATATTACTATTTTTGTGTCTCCACCTGTGGGGGATTAAATTATAGTTGATTGGGTGCACTGATCTTATGCGGTTACCATTAATGTTTTTGATACCATGGTTGATCTTTCATTATTGGATATGGTGGATTTTGAGGTGTTTCTGGTTATGGACTAGTTGTCCTCATATTATGATATCTTGAATTGTCATGCCAAGACTGTGACTTTAACTATGCCAGGGTTTCCTTGACTAGAGCGAAGAGGGACTCTTGGCCCTTCCACAAGTAGAGTGATTTTATATTTGAAGGCTTAGCGCATGGTTGAGAAAGGATATTTGGAATATTTGACTTACATTCGAGATTCTAGTATGGAGGTCCCTTCCATGGACTTGGTACCAGTTATGAGGTAGTTTCCACAGGTATTTCCTGTAGATCTACCAGGCATGCCACCTTGTAGAGATATTGATTTCTATACTGACATGGTTTTAGGCACCCGACCCTTATCTATTCCACCATACCATATGGCTTCGTTGAGTTGAAAGAGTTGAAGAAGCAGTTGCAGGATTTGCTCGATAAGGGATTTATTAGACGGAGTGTTTCTCCTTGGAGTGCACCGGTGTTATTTGTAAAGAAGAAAGATAGTTCAATGATGCTGTGTATTGATTATTGACAGTTAAACAAGCCTACCATCAAGAACAAGTATCCATTGTCGTGTATTGATGATTTGTTTGATCAGGTTCAGGGTGCCAAGGTTTCTCTAAGATTGATTTGAGATAGGGATATCCTCTGGTGAATATTAGGACTTCGGATGTCCCTAAATAGAATTTAGGACTCGTTATGGTCATTATGAGTTCTTGGTGAAGCATTTTATGGATTTGGTGAACCGGGTATTAAAGCCTTATTTAGATTCTTTCATGATTGTGTTTATTGATGACATCTTGGTTTACTCTCATAGTAGGGATGAGCATGAGCAGCACTTGAGTATGTTACTTCATACTTTGAAGGATCGAAAGCTTTATGCTATGTTTTACAAATGTTAGTTCTGGTTGGATTCTATTGCATTCTTGGGTCATGTTATGTCTAGTGATGGTATTAAAGTTGATCCTGAGAAGATTGAGATAGCTCAGCATTGGCCAAGACCTGCTTTAACTACATAGATTCAGAGTTTCTTGGGTTTGGCAGGCTACTATCGTTGTTTTGTGGGATGATTTTCATCTATCGCACCTCCATTGACTAAGTTGACTCGGAAATATATTTCTTTTAGATAGTCTAGTAGGTGTGAGGAGAGTTATTGAAAGCTCAAGGTTGCATTGACTACAGCCGCAGTGTTGGTATAGCCCACTGGTACAGGGCCCAATACACTGTTTTGTGATGCTTCACGCATCGATCTAGGTTCGGTGTTGATGGATGATGGCAAGGCGATTGCTTATGTATTTCAAAAGTTGAAGACCCATGAGAAAAAGTATCCAGTTCATAATTTGGAGTTGGTAGCTATAGTGCACACGCTCAAGATTTGGAAACATTACTTGTACTATGTGTCATGTAAGGTTTATACTGATCATCCGAGTCTTTAGCACTTGTTCAAGTAAAATGATTTGAATTTGAGGAGGTGAAGGTGGCTTGAGTTTCTTAAGGATTATGATGTCACTATTTTGTATCATCCGGATAACACCAATGTGGTAGCAGATGCATTGAGTAGAAAGGCATAGAGTAAGGGGAGTTTGCATTTGTTCCAAATATAGAGAGGCCTTTGTCCATGGATGTGCAGGCCCTGGCTAATATATTTGTGAGATTGGATATTTCTAAGCCTAATAGAGTTATTATTTGTGTTGTTTTGTAGTTGTCCTTATTTGAGCGTATTAAGGCTTGCTGGTATGATGATCCACATTTGTAATGACATGATGTAGTAAGGTGGTGCCTAGAAGATTGTTATTGGAGATGATGGTGTATTGCGACTTCAAGGTCGAATTTGTGTTCCCAATGTTGATGGAATGAGGGAGTTGATTTATGAGAAGGCTCAAAGTGTGAGGTACTTTATTCATCTAGGTGCCGCGAAGATGTATCATGACTTGAAGCATCATTACTAGTGGTGAAATATGAAGAAGGACACTTTTAGGCATGTTGCATAATATTTGAATTGCTAGCAGGTGAAGTATATCATAAACCAGATGGCTTGACTCAGAGTTTGATTATACCGAAATAGAAGTGAAATATTACTATTGACTTTGTAGTAGGCTTGCCATAGACTTGGATGAAATTTTATGCCATTTGGGTCATTATTGATAGACTTATCAAGTCCGCACATTTTATATCGGTGTTGACTATATATACTTCAAAGAAGTTGGCACCGATCTACATTAGGGAGATTGTCCTTTTACATGGTGTAACTATTATTATCATTTCGGATCGGGGTACTCAATTCACATTTTACTTTTGGAGAGTTGTACAACATGAGTTGGATATATAGGTAAATCTTAGCATAGCTTTTCACCCATAGATAGATGGTCAATCCAATCAGGCAATTCAGATTCTCGAGAATATGTTGAGAACTTGTGTGATTGACTTTGGAGGTCATTGGGATCAATTCTTACCTTGGAGTTTGCTTACAACAATAATTACCAGTCCAACATTCAGATGGCTTTGTATGAGGCTTTATATTATAGGCAGTAATCGATCTCATATTGGTTGATTTGAGCCTGGTAAGGCTAGGTTGTTAGGTGCTGAGTTGGTTCGTAATGCTTTGGATAAGGTGAAGTTGATTTAGGAGCAGCTTCGTACAATTATGTCCAAGCAAAAGAGTTATGCTAATATAAAGATCTGTGATATGGGATTTATGAAGGGTGAGAAGGTGATTTTGAAGGTTTCACCTATGAAAGGTGTGATAAAATTTGGGAAGGGCAATTTGAGTCCGAGATTTATTGGCCCATTTGAGGTGTTGGGGAGAGTTGGTGTAAGGCCCCGTAAAATTTGACCTAGAACCCGGGGTTTCGTGATACCAAGGTGAACTTATGTGTTGATGATTGTAGAGACTTTTTGGGTTGAACAGTGCGTTGGAGAGTTGTAGAAAATGTTTGGCAGAGCAGGGCATTTCTGCGGTCCACTATGCAACCACATAATCACTCTGCAGGTCGAAGATCGGCTGCAGAGTGCAACAGAAAAATGGCCAATTTTGGAGGGTCATTTTGCGGTCCAATATGCGACCGCATAATTCTTTCGCGGGCCGCACAATCCATCGCAGATTTAGCATGAAGATTTCCGGAGGGGAGTTCTGCGGCGCATTATATGACCGCAAAACTGGTATGTGAACTGCAGACCTACCGCAAACATGACCCGAATAGCCCAGTTCTTGACATCACTTCTGTGGCCCATTTTGCGGACCACATATCCATTCTGTGGTCCACTCTGCGACCGCAGAGCTATGTTTGGAGGTCCATTTTTTGGTTTTTATAACTCAACTCTATTTCGATATATAGACGTTAAGGGCCATTTGTAAAGTAAAAATCTAATATTTTGAGAGTGAGGAAGTGCTCTAGAGTGAGAGGTGGTTCCTAAACTAATTGTTCATCAATTCTTGCTCAAGTCTTGGAGAATTAACAAGGAAAACTCACTAGGTCTTCATCCTAGAGGTAAGATTCTACTCCCTGGCCCTCAATTTTGGGATTTAACTGAAAATAGGTAATGAGAAAAATAATTCTTGGGTGCGGGAGTTGTTCATTGTGTATGCATGTACTATCAAGGTTTTTGGGAAGATTGTTGAGTGCAATTGGGTAGACTTTGGGTAGTGGGATGAAGAAATCCACCATAAGAGGACCTTGAAATCATAATGCCCACGTAGTGTTTTATAAAATGCCCAAATGAGCTGGAACCATGAACTCATTCCTTATTTGTGTTCAATTTTGTTATATTTCCAAATAGATCGAAGTGGATAAGATTTCTGAATTATTGTAGTAATTTAAGGAAGCTCAAGGCGAGGTATTTTGGCTAAACTTCTCTCTTAGAATTGAATCCCACAATGTTCTTATAAGCCCCAAGTTGATCATTATAAATTTGACTATTCCGAATGCTTTTATGTTATTGTGTTATATTTTGGGAATGTGATCTAAGTATGGGCTATGCGTTAACATGCTATGACCTCAAGACGTGATTTTAATGAAAGCTATCATGTCAAATTGTGTAAGAAATCTCATTGTGCCTAAGACCCTTATTTTGCTCACATGTGTACTTAAAGTCTTGAATAGAAATACCTTGTGGTTGATAATCCTTGATGGTGTTTGAAATAAAAAGAAGTGAGCATGAGATATGAAACACGGCCAACGTGCCGAGAATGATATTACAATAGAGGCCACTAGTGCCAATGAAATGAAGAGAAGTGTAAAAGACATTGAAATAAGCTGTAAATTCTTTTAATAATAAATGCCTTGGGAGTATCATGTAGTCACTGAAGAAGGGTAGGTTAAAATGACCTAACCCCGAAACTACACGTGCCGATGTAGGAGTCAGTGAGGGTAAAATCCCCGTGTGAGGTGGTGAGAGTTTCCCTTGAATATGAGATGAGATTGATGTGTTGAGATAATGCCCCTTAAATGGGATGAGATGATTCCTAGCGGAATGTGAGGTAACGTCAACCCACACGACATTATGGTGAGACGGCTTAGCTGATCGGGATGAGATCGGATGCCATGCCGTACACATGGTGGTATTGTGAGTGGACGCCGAGCTAAAAGCACGGTGGTGTAAAGGTACTAAAGATCTCCCAACTTAAAATATTGAAACTCGCTTGAAATTTATTCTTTCTCTTAACTTGGTACTTTAATATTGATGAGGCTCTTATTGATTTCATGTTTCTTTATAATTGTACTGTTACTCATTCTATTGAAATGGTGTTTAGTTTTCATACTAGTATTATTCCATATGTACTAACGTCCCTTTTTCCAGGGGTGCTACATCTTTAATGGATGTAGGTGGTTCCATAGCTGGCGGAATTGAGCAGTGATAGTAGTACACTGACGAGCTCCAAACACACACCTAAATTATGCTCGCTAATCAAATATAGTATAGTATAATATTGTATCCACATGGATTGGATTTAAATAGTATTGTCGTAGTTTCTAGCTTGGTTGCTATCCAAGATGATAAACAATTGAGATTTATATGATTTCTAACTAAAATTAACTAAGAATCTAAAGCTATTGACTAATGACAATCGCAACAAGGAACAAGAAAAGAAGGTTATCAATGGGAGAAGATAGGGTTTTGATTGGTAGGTGCAGCATAATTGTTTGGGATCTAACTCTAGATAATTCACTTTTAATGTTTAAGTGAATCTATCGAATTCACTCAATTATTAGTTCAAACGTTCAACAAAATCTTACATGAACCTGTTTCAACACATCCAGAAATCTCCCAAACTGCTTGTCCAATTTTTCTCTATATAGCTTTTGGGGGAAAGGTAGAGCAGGCATATGCTTGCTCCCATCATGTTCCTCCCTTCTCGAAGCTTCTCCCTTCTTCTTTTTCCCAGCTTTCATTTGGCCTTTCTTCTTCTTGTCATCATCACTTTTTAGCTGCTCCCCACTGTCCTTTTCAAGTATCACATTTTTTTGGATCGGGGTAGGTTCTTTCAACACTTTCCCACTTTTCAAGGTTATAGCATTCATTGTTTCTTTGGGATTTCTCTCAGTATAAGCAGGGATAGTTCCTGGATTCCTCTCAGATAATATAGTTGCAAGTTTCCCAACCTGTCTCTCCAGGTTTCGAAAAGATGTGCCCAATTCTTTGATAGCTGCTCTATGGGCTTCCAGCGTCTCATCTGTCTTGATAATGAAGGCCTTCATTAGATCTTCTAAACCAGGCTGAATGGGCTGTTGAGGCTGAAATTGCTGCCTCTGCTGATTTTGATATGCCGGAGCTTCGTGTTCTTGTGGGTTAAAGTTATTTTGTTGCCATGCATTCGCGGTACCCCCAGGTGAACTCCATGAAAAATCGGGGTACCTCTGACCTATTTCATTAAAATTGTAGTTTCCCACAACATTCACTTCTTGAGGTTGAGGCTTCACACATATGAATAGGGTGTCCTCTTCCGCATATATCACAAGCTGCGTGAGGCTCATTTTGTATCGAGGCTAAGGTCATCTTAAGTATTTTCTTAGCCATAGCATCAACCTATACTTGCACAGATGTAGTAGCATCAACTTGGTGAACACCGGTTGATTTTCTTCTTTTAGCACTCTCAGAGGGCCACTGATTTGCATCTTCAGATAACTCATCAAAAATTATAACTATCTCCTCTGGTGTCTTCTTCATCAAATGGCCTCCAACTGCATCGCTCAATGTTCTATGCGAGGCCAGTGTCAATCCTTCCAAAAAATCCTGGAGTTGCATCCAGAGTTCAATTCCGCTATGTTGACACTTTCTAACAATCTTCTTAAACCTCTCCCATGCTTCAAAAATAGTTTCAGTCTCTTTATGGTAGAAGTTATGGATTTCTGTTCTAAACTTTCCCGTCTTAGCTGATGAGAAATATTTATCAAGGAATTTTCTAGCCATAGCCTCCCATGTTCTAATAGAACTTGTGGGTAAGCTTCGAAGCCACTACTTTGCATCATCGTTGAGTGTGAAGGGGAATGCCCTTAAGTACATTGTATCTTGTGACAGACAATTGTATTGAAAGGTGTTCATAATCTCCTCAAAGTCCATTAGATGTGTATTTAGATCTTCGTTCATCTTCCCTCTAAAGGCACAACAATTCTGAAGGGTTTGAAGCAACCCTTGCTTTAATTTGAAATTGTTAGCTTCAATTGGAGGTGGTCTAACAATTGATAAGCCTTGATTGTAGAGCGGTCTAGCATAATCGCTCAGTGATCTCCCAGGCATGGGAGCTATATTTCAGAACTGATCTGCAGCCAAGGGTTGATTTTGAGTAATTCTCTGACCCCTTTCTTCTTCATAGATAATTTGTGCATCTCTAATAGCTGCTTCCTCAGCATCCAGTGCAATTTTTTCTCGTTGTTGGGCTGGCTCTCTTGCAGCCAAATCTACACTATCATCACTATTTCCATACATAGGTTCTTTGGTTGAGGATTTCCCAACCTTTTCTAACATCTCGGTGAAATTTCTTTCATTCCTCAGCTGTAGCAATTATTTTTCTATCTCTGGCTCGTATGGTAGCACTTCTTTCGTAGAAGCTTGAGTCATGCACCAACCTCAACCTGTAACCTGTGCATACTCAAAGAACACCAAACGTAAAAAAAGAAAAAAATAAAAAGAAAAAGAAAAATTCCTGAATTAGCACTACAAACTACTTCAAACACTATTGATTGTCAATCCCCGGCAACGGCGCCAAAATTTGACGAGCTTGAAACATACACCTAAATTATGCTCGCTAATCAAATATAGTATAGTATAATATCGTATCCACATGGATTGGATTTAAATAGTATTCTCGTAGTTTCTAGCTTGGTTGCTATCCAAGATGATCAACAATTGAGATTTATATGATTTCTAACTAAAATTAACTAAGAATCTAAATCTATTGACTAATGACATTCGTAACAAAGAACAAGCAAAGAAGGTTATCAATGGGAGAAGATATGATTTTGATGGGATAGGTGCAGGATAATTGTTTGGGATCTAACTCTAGATAATTCACTTCTAATGTTTAAGTGAGTCTCTCGAATTCACTCAATTATTAGTTAAAACATTCAGCAAAAACTCCTCTCTCGATTAAGTCTTAACCTCACAAGATGAACCAATTTATGCACGTGAAGATCTGCAAGAATGCGTAGTGCAATGGTCTTTAGGAGAACCTCTCTCGGTTATCCTTCTAACTAGGTTTAATCAGTTATTCATCTAGCCTCTCTCGATTATCCTCCTAACTAGGTTTAATCAGTGATTCAACTATCCTCTCTCGATTACTAAGAAGAATTAATGAACTCAACCAACAATATCATGCAAAGATATCACAAGTTATGCCTATCTCGATATAATGCAAAGATATCACAAGTTATGCCTCTCTCGATTACATGAACTAGTGAATATAGATGCAACAATTAAATCTTCCAAAACGATTCAAATACATAAAAATAGAGTCATAATCCACAAACAATCATCAATACACCAAATCCATCAAACCCTAAAGAGAACTACTCCATAGATATGGAGCAATTCATCACAAATAAAGTTAAAGTAGAGGAAAACATAAATTCAATCCAAACTCGTGTCTTGAGTGAGGAAGGAATGATGAAATCCTTGTGCTCGTATTCTTCCAACTTCTCCTTAGCCTACTTAGGTCAAATATGTGTCAAAAGTCCAGAAAATAATATTTTCCCATATATTTATACGAAGTAGGGTCGGGCCCAGATAAAACCATCTTCACCTAGCCGAAATAGGGAAATAACTATGTAAACATTGTACAGGCGCACCGCATGGGGCGACACGCCATGCAGGGCATTAGTGGGAAAATCTAGATTGCTGATTTTTTCACTTTGTAGGAATTTTACACTAGCACCCCGCAACCTGCTATGCATGGCGTGGGGCGGTAGTGCAATTTTCTTAGAGTAATTTTGTTTTCTCATTTTTTGACATCCAGTCTTGGTACTCGACCCCCGAACGTGATTCCAACTTAATTTCTTGGGCTTTTACTCATACTTCAAAGCTCCAAATTATTCAAATTAGCTCCAAATTATCTTCACATCTCGGAATTACTTCATACAGGGCATAAAATACACAATAAGTGCAAAACACTACCAATTAAAGCTCAAACACAAATAAAGTATAGTGAATTAGAGTTCAATAAGCGACTAAAATACGTAATTATAGCCTACCATCATACACCCTCTCATCATCTAACTTGGTGAGATTTCTTTTGTACATAGCATTTTGAGATATAGCCGGGGCCTTGTCGCTGGCACTGTCATAACACTCTTTGGTTTTTGTTAGAGGCTCCGTAGACATGGTGTGGGTTATATATTAGTGTTGGGAAAATCAAACTAAAAATGTTGTATTTGTATCACATGTTCCACTTCAAACTATGAATGTGTAATGTATTTTGAGACTTATAAATGGTGTTGTTCGCATGACCTTCTTATTATCTAATTAATAAAATGTATCTTCTCTTTATTCTTGGGTGAGTGGGGTAGACGGCATTGAGCAGGTTTGCTCGACCGGGGTATCTCGGTTGAGTGCGATCGTGCTCCCAGAGGTCGGGGCGTGACAGTTGGTGAGGTTGCTTATAGGCTTGCTTTGCCTCCTAGCCTTTCGGATATTCATCCCATATTTCATGTTTCTATACCTCGAAAGTATCATGAAGACAAGTTGCATATTTTGGACTTCATCACAGTGCAATTAGATGAGAATTTGGCTTATGAAGAAGAGGTAGTGGCCGTTTTGGATAGGCAAGCTCGAAAATTCAGGCCAATGGAGATCGCACCGGTGAAGGCGCTTTGTAGAGGCCAACCAAGAGACGAGGATACTTGGGAGACTGAACCTGATATGCAGAGCAGATAACCGCATCTTTTTGGAAGTTCAGGTACATTTCTAAACCTGTTTGAGGACGAATGTTTGCGTAAAAGGTGGATAATATAACGATCTGACCGGTTGTTTTGAGTTCTAAAACTCTGTTTCCCTATTCTATGCTCCCCTTAAGTTTATTTGATATTTTATGACTTTTGGGAATAGGTGATTTGGTTTCCAAGAGGGTTAGGAGTGAGTTGGAATACTTAGTTACATTTTTGAAGCCTTAAGTTGTGATAGTTGACCAAGGATTGACTTTTGAGTAAATGACCTCAGAATTGGGATTTGAAGGATCTAATAAGTTCGTATGATGATTATGGACTTGGACATGTATTGGATTTTAATTTTGGAGGTTCCTAGAAGAATTCAGAACCATTTGTCAAAAGTTGGCATTTTGAAGGATTTTGGAGTTCATAAGTTTGACAAATAGTTGACTTTGATATTATCGGACTCCGATTTATCTTCTGGAGTTGTGGATATGTTCATGTGGTTGATTATAACTTGTATGCAAAGTTTGGTTGATATCCGAGATGCCTAGGTATGAATTAGAAGCTTAGTCGGAAGTTTAAAAAATTAAGAACTTAAGAGAGTACAAGGTGTGGTTTGGCCATTGATTTTTAGATGTGATGTTTTGTATGTGTTTTTAGGCCTTGGATAAGTTAGACTTGTTGGTATGCTTGGACGGGGTCCCTGGGGGTTTGGGTGAGTTTCGGACCACCCTGACCATGTTTGGGATTGGTTAGATTTGTCAGATTAATTATGACATTGCTGTCACGCCCCAAAACCGAGGAGCGCGACCGACGCTCAACCGACTGAACCCGGCCGAGCAAGCCTATTAGATTTCCTTTAACCCAAACTCATTCACGAATAAAGAGAATATATATGTTTTCGTTAATCAACCAATAAAGTGATCATGTTTGCAATACCAATTTCTTACCATCAGTTACTACCAATTTCTTACCATTAGTTACTTCATTTTAAAGTCTCAATTCCACACACATTTTTCATAATCTGAAATGGAAATAGTAATTCAAACACAACACAACGAGTTTGACTTCCCCATCGCCAATATACAACAAATACTATGCCTATAGAGCCTCTATAGATAAAGAAGCATACAATGATAAATTCGGCAACAAGGACTCGGCTATACCTCAAACAGAATACACAAAGTACAAAAGATTCATGACCCCATGATGAAGTGGGGCTCACCAAGTCAGCTGGGAAGAAGGTGTACTGCTATCACTGATCAATATCTCCTGTTGTGGAACCACCTGCATCCATTTAAAGATGCAGCGCCCCCGACAAAAGGGACGTTAGTACCGTCGAATAGCACTAGTATGTATAACTAAACACCCTCTCAATAGAATGACAAATAATACAAACAAGATTATCATAATATCAATGAAAGCCTTAATCAATATCAAACCTCAATTTAGGATCAAGACAGTGTTCAAATTAATTTTTATATATTCACATTGGGAGATATTTTAGTATTGATATACCATTATCCACAATACCATTATTCAGAATACCAGTACCACCGTACTCTCAGCACGGAGTCCGATCACAACCCGATCGGCTAGGCTATCTCATTAGAGACATCAACCACAATTACTCTCAATATTAATACCACCGTCTTTAACACATAGTCCGATCACGACTCGATCAACTAGGCTATCCATTAGAGACAACGACCACAATCAACAATTCGATTTCAATTTCCAGCACAATCACCACCATGTGTGCGGCATGGTGTCTGATCACGACCCGATCAGCTAGGCTGTCTTATTCGAGACATCAACCTTTTTATATCAATCATCGCATTTTATACTTCTTTCACATCATTACATTTCATTTGCACTATGGCCATAATTATATAATCATTCTTGGCACGTTAGCCGTAATTAGTATTTCATGCTCACCTTTTCACTTTCAAACATCAACATCATCATTACCAACAACAACAATTTAATTCAAGGTGTGTAGTACACATGTGAGCAATTAAGAGTCTAAGGCACATATAGATACTTCATAAAATTTGGCATAATAGTCTTCGTTTAAACTTGACTTGAAGTCGAAACATTATTAATGCACAACCCATACTTGAACACATCCTCAATTGATAACATAACATAACATGAATAAAGCATTTAGGATACTTATTGAACATATAACTCTCAACTCGGAATAGCCACTTTTATAATGAACCACTCGGGACATACATAATTTACATGAATATCATGTGATTCAATTCTAAGAGAAGAGTTTAGCCAACATATCGAGCTTCCTTAACTCTAAAATGTTTCAGAATTCTTAGCAACTTCAATTTATTGTAGAAATATAACAAATTAGCCAAAATTAGGAAGAGGCTCATGGTTCTAGCTCATTTGAGCATTTTATCAACCACTAGGTGTGCCTTAAGGTTTCAAGGTCCTTTTATGGAGGATTCCATCATCCCACAACCCAATCTTTACCATTTTAGCTCAAAAATCTTCTTACACCCTTTGATAACACATGCATGTAAAATAAACAACTCTCATGCCCAAAAGTTATCTTGCTAATTACCCATTTCTAGACAAATTTCGAAATTGAGGGTTAGGGTGTAGAATCTTACCTCTAGGATGAAGACCTAGTGAGTTTCCCTTCTTAATCTTCCAAAATTTGAGTAAGAATTGAAGAACAATTATTGAGGAACACCTTCTCACTCTAGGCAACTCTCTCTCACTCTAAAATGTCAAATTTATGCTAAAAAATGGCCCAAAGTGTGTATTTAATGAAGTAGGGTCGTGTTTTAAAAACACAAAAATGGAGCTCCAGAACAAGGTCTGTGATTTCATACGCGATCACATAATCAATATGCGGACCGCATATCGTTCGCATAATTGGTGTCCATAACTGGCAAAAATCTATTTGTGTCTGCTGTCACTATGCGGCCCGCAGACCTGTTCTGCGGTCGCATAATGAACCGCAGAACAGTTCTACGGTCCCATAGTCGACCGCAGAATGGCATCCAAATGACCCTCTCCTACCTCACTTCTGCAACCATTATGTGGCCTGCAGAGTGATTCAGCGGTCACATAATGGACCGCAGAAACGCATTTCGCTGCCAAAAGTTTTCCTTTATTTTTCCAGTGCATTGTTCAGCCCAAAAAGTCTGAGCCACGAAGCATTATTTTTCCTTTGCAAAATTTCACTGGGACTTACATTCTCCCCCACTTAGGATCATTCGTCCTAGAATGAGGGTCAAAATCTATTATTAGCATTTTATGCAACACAGTTTTCATACCACACACCAGCAGCCCCAAATATAACTAACTCCCTAAATTTCCAAAAAAAATTCCAGAGTTTCTATTGTAACTAGGCCCATCCACCTGTCAGAGAGCCCCAGAAACACATCCTTAAAACATATACATAATCCAACAATGTAACATAACACAAAACAACACCTACTATGGCCTCACAAGCTATTATATTTCCATAACGGAACACCCTTAACATGAAATGTACAAAGCATACATAATTCATAGAAAGTATCTCTTAGCATTTTCGTAAGGCACAACTCATACATACATTGTTATTCAAACAAATAAGGATACTTTTTCTTCATTTATTCCTTGGCTTCCCAAGTAGCCTCTTCAACCTGTTGGTTTCGCCATAACACTTTCACGGATGCAATTTCTTTGTTTCTCAACTTTCGGACTTGCCGATCAGTAATAGAAACTAGAATCTCTTCATAAGTCAATTATTCATTAACCTCAATAGTCTCAACCAGAACAATGACTGTCGGGTCTCCAACTACTTTCTTTAACATAGACACATGAAACACCGGGTGTACCAATGACATTTTCGGTGGTAGCTAAAGATTGTGCACCACCTCACCAATCCTCTGAATGATTATGTACGGTCCGACATATCTCAGACTCAATTTCTCTTTATTACCGAATCGCATTACGCCTTTCATGGGGGGAAACCTTCACCAATACCCAATCACCTTCTTTGAACTCCAAATCCCTACGACGAACATCCGAATAGGATTTCTGACGACTCTGAACAGTCTTCAACCGCTCCTTAATGATTTTAACTTTTTCCATAGCCTGATGCACGAGGTCTGGCCCTATCAACTCTGCTTCCCCAATTTCGAACCACCCAATGAGATATCTATATCTTCTACCATATAAAGCCTCGAACGGTGCCATCTGTATGCAAGCATGATAGCTATTGTTGTATGCAAATTCTATGAGTGGTAAATGATCATCCCAGCTACTTTGAAGTCTAGAACATAAGCGCGCAACATATCCTCAAGCGTCTGAATGGTCCGCTCTGCCTGCCCGTCAGTCTGCGGGTGAAAGGCTGTACTAAGATTCACCAGAGTACCAAAACCTTGCTGAAATTTATTCCAAAAATTAGCAGTGAATTGTGCTCCCCGATAAGAAATGATGGAAACTGGGGTGCCATGCAACCTAACTATTTCTTTGATATACAACTGAGCATATTGTTCCGTTGTATCGGTAGCCTTAACCGGCAAGAAGTGAGCTGATTTCGTTAGTCGATCCACAATTACCCAAATCGAGTCAAACTTACGAGGAGTACGAGGTAATCCTACCACAAAGTCCATATTAATCATTTCACTTCCACATTGGAATTTCTATATTCTGTGCCAACCCACCGGGTTGTTGGTGTTCGGCCTTCACTTGCTGACAATTTGGACACTTCGCCACAAACTCCGCTACATTCTTCTTTATATCATTCCACCAATAGACTTCCATAAGATCATGGTACATTTTCGTAGAACCAGGGTGCACGGAATACCTAGAAGTGTGAGCTTCAGTCATAATTCTTTCACGGAGACCATCCACGTTTGGAACACATAATCGCACTTGGTACCTTAGTGTACCATCATCTATGCCAAGAGAAAAGGACATGGTCTTATGTTTATGAATCCCCTCTTTCAATTTCACCAAAAATGGATTGTTCTTTGACTTCCACAGCAAGCGATGATTCAGCCCTATTTTGCACAATTACCCCTCCTTCACTAGAGTCCGCAAGACGAACTCCTAAACTAGACAATCGGTGAACTTCCTTGGCCAATGGCCTTTGATATGCCTCCAAGTGAGCCAAACTACCACTGGAATTTTGGCTAAGAGCATCTACCTCAACATTGGCCTTTCCTGGATGATATAGAATATCAATGTCGTAGTACTTGAGTAACTCAAGCCATCTTCTCTGCCTCAGATTCAATTCCTTCTGCTTGAAAATATATTGAAGGCTCTTATGGTCCGTGAATATATCCACATGGACCCCATATAATAATGACGCCAAATCTTCAATGCAAATGCCACTGCCGCAAGTTCTAAATCATGTGTTGGATAGTTCTTTTCATGATTCTTGAGTTGCCTAGAAGCATAAGCTATAACCTTTCCATGTTGTATTAATACACATCCAAGCCTGATTCTTGAAGCATCACAACATACCACAATCAATCTATACCCTCTGGTAGAGTCAACAACGGTGCCGTAGTCAATCTTGCTTTCAATTCCTGGAAACACTTTTCACAAGCATCTGACCATTGGAACTTAATTGCATTCTACGTCAATTTAGTCAATGGAGAGGCAAGAGTAGAAAACCCCTCCGCAAACTTTCTATAATATCCAGCTAAGCCTAAGAAACTGCGAATCTCTATTAGAGTCGTAGGCCTCGGCCAATTCTTCACAGCTGAAATTTTCTGAGGATCAACCTTAATTCCCTCACTAGAGACTACATGACCCAATAATATGACCGATTCAAGCCGAAATTCACACTTTGAAAACTTTGCATATAACTGGTGCTGATGTAGGGTTTGGAAAACTACCCTGAGATGATCGGCATGTTCCTCTCGACTTCGTGAATATACAAGAATATCGTCAATGAACACTATCACAAAAGAATCAAGGAGCGGCTTGAACACTCGGGTCATAAGATCCATGAAAGCTGTTGGGGCATTTGTTAGCCCAAAAGACATCACCAAAAATACAAAGTGCCCATATCGGGTTCTAAAAGTTATTTTCGGAATATCCAACTCCCTGATCTTCAATTGGTGGTACTCGGATCTTAAATCAATCTTGGAGAAGTACTTGGCACCTTGCAATTGGTCAAACAAGTCATCTATCCTTGGTAGTGGGTATTTATTTTTTATTGTGACCTTGTTGAGTTGCCGGTAGTCAATAAACATACGTAGTGAGCCATACTGCTTTATTACAAAGAGTACAGGTGCACCCCAAGGTGACACACTCGGTCGGATGAAACCCTTTTCTAATAAATCTCTCAATTGTTCCTTTAGCTCCTTCAATTCTGCCGGTGCCATTCTATAGGGTGGAATAAATAAAGGATGTGTGTCTGGCATCACATCAATCCCAAAATCAATCTCCCTATCTAGGGGCATCCCAGGGAGTTCATCCGGAAAGACTCCCAGAAATTCATTCACAACAGGCACGGACTCAAGTGTAGGTGCCTCATCATCGGTGTCCGTAACCCAGACCAAATGGTAAATATACCCCTTGTTGATCATCTTCGTGGCCTTAAGGTAGGAAATAAACCTACCCTTTGGCACCACATCATCACCCTTCCAGTCAATAACTGGCTCATTTGGAAATTCGAACCTAACAGTTCTGGTTCGGCAATCCAGATTGGCAAAACAAGAATAAAGACAGTCCATCCCCATTATCATATCAAAATCGACCATTCTCAATTCAATAAGATCGGCCACGGTGTCTAGACCATGCAACATGACAACACAATCCCTATAAACCCGCGCTGCCAAAATAGACTCACCAACCGGAGTAGATAAAGAGAACGGCTCATGAAGTTGTTCTAGTTCTATCCCAAATTCCATAGCAACATAAGGAGTGACATATGACAAAGTGGAACAGGTATCAATAAGAGCATATACATCATGGGATTGGACATATAATATACATGTGACAATATCTTGTGAAGCCTCTGATTCCCGACGCCTCCGCATAGCATAAAATTTGCTGGGTCCTCCCGAATTCTGTGAACCACCCCTAGCTACACCATGCCCTGCAGTGGCTAGGGTGCCTTGAGCTGGAGGTGTTGTGGATGTAGTAGCTACAGAATTAGCTGGTTGTGCCGCACCTCTGCCCATGTTACGGTAAGACAAGCGGCAATCCCTCTAAATATGACCCCTCACACTTCACCCATATCATATAGGTAGGTCCATGAAGCAGGCCCCAAAATGCATCCTCCCACACTTAGGGCATGGGAGCCTCCGCTGCTGAAACCTTCTGTCGGGCAGACCCTATTGGTGGGGTCCCTTGTTTCCCTGACTGGGCCTGAAATGGCTCCATTGCTGCTGCTAACTGGGCCCTGATGGAGGTTCACTAGCCGAAGACTGAGCAAAGGACTGGTATGGCCTTGCCGACCCTCCCCTGAATGTTGACTTTCCACCACCAGAAGAACCACCAAACTTGCCCGCAGACCGGGCCTTATTGCTACCCTCTCGCTCCATTTTGCTCCTCAATTTGTGAGTCTCTGTTGCTTGAGCGAATGCCACCATTTTTCCATAGTTCATATCAGAATTCAAGGCAGCTGTAGCAGCCTCATTAATTACCAAGGGACTAAGTCCCTGCACAAAGCAGCGCACTCTAGCCTCCATAGTAGGCAACATGTAAATAGCATACTTAGACAGGTACGCGAATCTCATATGGTAATCCCACACACTCAGGCTACCTTGTCTCAGGTTCTCTAACTCAGCAGAATGGGCTACCTTAGTCTCGGCTGGCAAGAAATAATCAATGAAGGCATCAACAAACTCACCCCACCTCGCCGAAGGGCTCCCTTCTTCATGAGACTCCTCTCACAGTTCAAACCACGAATATGCCACCTCTTTCAGGCGGTAGGAGGCCAATTCCACTTCCTCTGTCTAAGTAGCACGCATAACTCGGAGAGTCTTGTGTATCTCATCAATGAAGTCTTGGGTATCCTCCTCTAGGTTAGTACCCGTGAACATTAGAGGATCCAACTGGGGAAATCTGTTCACCCTGGAACTAGTAGAATCCCCTGGCTCACTGGAAGAAGTGGGTGCAACATTCGACCTCTGGTCTGGGAAACCACGATTTGAGCCAACATCTGTATGGCTCCCCTAAGATCAACATCAGAAACACCAGAATCGAAAGCTGGAACTGGAGATGGAACTGGTATATCAGTTGGAGGAACTGTTGCACCTTCAGTAGGTGTAGGGACAGGTGCGGTCTGATCAGTTGTAGTAGAGTCAGGCAGTGTAGTAACTGGAGGAATATTCTCACTCCTCGGGTGCTCACCCGCATCATCAATTATAGGATCAATTGTCACACCTGGTGTGACATTGGCTCTTTGGCCAGTTCTTGCCTTCTTCTTAGGTGCCATGTACTGAAAGTTAAAGTAAATCACGAGTTAAAGGAGGAACAATCTTACCATCAGCTTTATCTCACGAACGAGAACATGAAAGAAGGGTATTATTCCTAAATGCCCATGTAACATCCTAATTATAGATGTGGCCGATAACACACTGATAATAAGGACTCTACTAGACACAGCTCCGAGACATCCTAGGACACTTTAAAACATGGCTCTGATACCAAGTTTGTCACACCCCAAAACCGAGGAGCACGACCGGTGCTCAACCGAGAGAACTCGGCCGAGCAAGCATATTAGATTCCTTCTACCCAAACTCATTCATGAATAAAGAGAATATATATATATATATATATATATATATATATATATATATATATCGTTAATCAAATAATAAAGTGATCATGTTTGCAGTATCAATTTCTTACCATTAGTTACTTCATTTTAAAGTCTCAATTCCACACACATTTTTCATAATCTGAAATGGAAATAGTAATTCTAACACAACACAACGAGTTTGACTTCCCCAGCACCAATATACAACCCACACTATGCCCACGGAGCCTCTATAGATAAAGAAGAGTACAATGATAATGTCAGCAATAAGGCCCCGGCTATACCTCGAACAGAATACACAAAGTACAAAAGATTCATGACCTCGGGATGAAGTGGGGCTCACCAAGTCAGCTGGGAAGAAGGTGTACTGCTATCACTGATCAATATCTCCTATTGTAGAATCACCTGCATCCATTTAAAGATGCAGCGCCCCCGGCAAAAGGAATGTTAGTACTGTCGAATGGCACTAGTATGTATAACTAAACACCCTCTCAATAGAATGGCAAATAATACAAACAAGATTATAGTAATATCAATGAAAGCCTTAATCAACATCAAACCTCAATTTAGGATCAAGACAGTGTTCAAATTAATTTCCATATCTCACCTTGAAAAATTTTTAGTATCGATATACCATTGTCCACAATACCATTATTGATAATACCAGTACCACCGTACTCTCAGCAAGGACTCCGATAATGACCCAATCGGCTAGGCTATCTCATTAGAGACATCAACCACAATTACTCTCAATATTAATACCATTGTATTTAACACGGAGTCCGATCAGGACCCGATAGGCTAGGCTATCCATTAGAGACATCGACCAAAATCACCAATTCGATTTCAATTTCCAGCACAATCACCACCATGTGTGCGGCATGGTGTCCGATCATGGCCCGATCGGCTAGGCTATCTTATTCGAGACATCAACCCTTTTATATCAATCATTGCATTTCATACTTCTTTCATATCATTACATTTCATTTGCACTAATGGCCATCATTATAGAGTCATTCTTGCCACGTTGGCCGTATTTAGTATTTCATGCTCACCTTTTTACTTTAAAACATCAATATCATCATTACCAACAACAACAATTCAATTCAAGGTGTGTAGTACACATGTGAGCAATTAAGAGTCTAAGGCCACATAGAGATACTTCATAAAATTTGGCATAATAGCCTTCGTTTGAACTTGACTTGAAGTCAAAACATTATTAATGCACAACCCATACTTGAACACATCCTCAATTGATAACATAACATAACATGAATAAAGCATTTAGGATATTATTGAACATATAACTCTCAACCCAATTTTACTCGGAATAGCCACTTTTATAATGAACCACTCGGGATTTACATAATTTACATGAATATCGTGGGATTCAATTCTAAGAGAAGAGTTTAGCCAACATACCTCACTTGAGCTTCCTTACACTCTAAATGTTTTAGAATTCTTAGCAACTTCAATCTATTGTAGAAATATAACAAATTGAATCAAAATTAGGAAGATGATCATGGTTCTAGCTCATTTGAGCATTTTATCAAACACTAGGTGTGCCTTAAGGTTTCAAGGTCCTTTTATGGAAGATTCCATCATCCCACAACCCAATCGTTATTTTTTTAGCTCAACAATCTTCCTACGCCCTTTGATAACACATGCATGTAAAATAAACAACTCTTATGCCCAAATATTATCTTTCTAATTATCCATTTCTAGACAAAATTCGAAATTGAGGGTTAGGGTGTAGAATCTTACCTCTAGGATGAAGACCTAGTGAGTTTCCCTTCTTAATCTTCCAAAATTTGAGCAAGAATTGAAGAACAATTATTGAGGAACACCATCTCACTCTAGGGCACTCTCTCTCGCTCTAAAATGTCAGATTTTTGCTCCAAAATGGCCCAAAGCGTGTATTTAAAGAAGTAGGGTCAGGTTTTAAAAACCCAAAAATGGAGCTCCGGAACAAGGTCTGCGATCGCATAATCAATATACAGACTGCATATCGGTCGCATAATTGGTGTCTACAAAAGGCAAAAATATGTTTGTGTCTGCGGTCGCATAATGAACCGCCGAACAGTTCTGCGGTTGCATAGTCGACCGTAGAATGGCATCCAAATGACCCTCTCCTGCCTCACTTCTGCGGCCCGCAGAGTGATTCTGCGGTCGCATAATGGACCATAGAATCGTATTTCGCTGCCAAAATTTTTCCTTTACTTCCTAGTGCATTGTTCAACCCAAAATGTCCGAGCCACGAAGCATTATTTTTCCTTTGCAAAATTTCATGGGGTCTTACATTTTCCCCCACTTAGGATCATTCGTCCTCGAATGAGGGTCAAAATCTGTTATTAGCATCTTATGCAACTCAGTTTTCATACCACACACCAGTAGCCCCAAATTTGACTAACTCCCTAAATTTCCAAAAATTTTGTGAGAGTTTCCCTTGTAACTAGGCCTTTCCACCTGTCATAGAGCCCCAGAAACACATCCTTAAAACATACACATAATCCAACAATGTAACATAACACAAAACAACACCAATTGTGGCCTCACAAGCAATTATATTACCATAACGGAACACCCTTAACATCAAATGTACAAATCATACATAATTCATAGAAAGTATCTCTTAGCATTTTCATAAGGCACAACTCATAAATACATTGTTATTCAAACAAATAAGGATACTTTTTCTTCATTTCTTCCTCGGCCTCCCAAGTAGCCTCTTTAACCTGTTGGTTTCGCCATAGTACTTTCACGGATGCAATTTCTTTGTTTCTCAACTTTCGGACATTCCGATTAGTAATAGAAACAGGAAACACCGGGTGTACCAATGAAATTTTAGGTGGTAGCTAAAGATTGTACACCACTTTACCGATCCTCTGCATGATTCTGTACGGTCCGACATACCTCAGACTCAATTTCCCTTTCTTACTGAATCGCATTACACCTTTTATGGGGGAAACTTTCACGAATACCCAATCACCTTCTTTGAACTCCAAATCCCTACGACGAACATCCAAATAGAATTTCTAACGACTCTGAGCATTTTTCAATTGCTCCTTAATGATTTTAACTTTTTCCATAGCCTGATGCACGAGGTCTGGCCCTATCAACTCTGCTTCCCCAATTTTGAACCACCCAAATGGGAGATTTACATCTCTTATCATATGAAGCCTCGAACGGTGCCATCTGAATGCTATCATGATAGCTATTATAGTATACAAATTCTATGAGTGGTAAACGATCATCCCAGCTACTTTATAGTCTAGAACACAAGCGCGCAACATATCCTCAAGCGTATGAATAGTCCGCTCTGCTTGCCCGTCAGTCTGCGGGTGAAAAGTTGTACTAAGATTCACCAGAGTACCCAAACCTTCCTGAAATTTCTTCCAAATTTTAGCAGTAAATTGTGCTCCCCGATCAGAAATGATGGAAACTGGGGTGCCATGCACCTGACTATTTCTTTGATATACAATTGAGCATATTGTTTGGCTGTATCGGTAGTCTTAACTGGCAAGAAGTGTGCTGATTTTGTGAGTCCATCCACAATCACCCAAATCGAGTCAAACTTACGAGGAGTATGAGGTAATCATACCACAAAGTCCATATTAATCATTTCCCACTTCCACATTCAAATTTCTATGTTCTGTGCCAACCCACCAGGTCGTTGGTGTTCGGCCTTCACTTGCTGACAATTTGGACACTTTGACACAAACTCCGCTACATTCCTCTTCATATTATTCCACCAATAGACTTCCTTAAGATCATGGTATATTTTCGTAGAACCTGGGTGCACGGAATACCTAGAAGTGTGAGCTTCAGTCATAATTCTTTCACGGAGATCATCCACGTTTGGAACACATAGTCGCCCTTGGTACCATAGTGTACCATTATCCATGCCAAGAGAAAAAGCCATGGTCTTATGTTTATGAATCCCCTCTTTCAATTTCACCAATAATGGATCATTGTATTACTTCTCTTTGACTTCCACAACAAGCAATGATTCTTCCCTATTTTGCACAATTACCCCTCCTTCACTAGAGTCCGCAAGACGAACTCCCAAACTAGCCAATCGGTGAACTTTCTTGACCAATGGCCTTTAATATGCCTCCAAGTGAGCCAAACTACCCATGGATTTCCGGCTAAGAGCATCTGCCACAACATTGGTCTTTCCCGGATGATATAGAATGTCAATTTTGTAGTCCTTGAGTAACTCAACCCATCTTCTCTGCCTCAGATTCAATTCCTTCTGCTTGAAATTATTTTGAAGGTTCTTATGGTCCGTGAATATATCCACATGGACCGAATATAAATAATGACGCCAAATTTTCAATGCAAATACCACTGCCGCAAGTTCTAAATCATGTGTTGGATAGTTCTTTTCATGATTCTTGAGTTGCCTAGAAGCATAAGCTATAACCTTTCCATGTTGTATTAATACACATCCATGCCCAATTCTTGAAGCATCACAATATACCACAAATCCATCTATACCCTCTGGTAGAGTCAACACCGGTGTCGTAATCAATCTTGCTTTCAATTCCTAGAAACTCTTTTCACAAGCATCTGACTATTGGAACTTAATTAACTTCTGCGTCAATTAAGTCAATTGAGATGCAAGAGTAGAAAACCCCTCCACAAACTTTCTATAATATCCATCTAAGCCTAAGAATTTGCGAATCTCTGTTGGAGTTGTAGGCCTTGGCCAATTCTTCACAGCTGAAATTTTCTTAGGATCAACCTTAATTCCCTCACTAGAGACTACATGACCCAAGAATATGACCGATTCAAGCCAAAATTCACACTTTGAAAACTTTGCATATAACTAGTGTTGATGTAGGGTTTACAGAACTACCCTGAGATGATCGGCATGTTCCTCTCGACATCGTGAATATACAAAAATATCGTCAATGAACACTATCACAAAAGAATCGAGGAACGGCTTGAAAACTCTCAATGAATACTATCACAAAATAAAGCATTTAGGATACTTATTGAACATATGACTCTCAACCCAATTTTACTCGGAATAGCCACTTTTATAATGAACCACTCGGGATTTACATAATTTACATGAATATTGTGGAATTCAATTCTAAGAGAAAAGTTTAGCCAACATACCTCAATCGAGCTTTCTTAACTCTAAAATGTTCCGAAATTCTTAGAAACTTCAATATATTGTAGAAATATAACAAATTAAACCAAAATTAGGAAGATGCTCATGGTTCTAGCTCATTTGAGCATTTTATCAAACACTAGGTGTGCCTTAAGGTTTCAAGGTCCTTTTATGGAGGATTCCATAATCCCACAACCCAATCTTTACCATTTTTAGCTCAACAATCTTCCTACACCCTTTGATAACACATGCATGTAAAATAAACCACTCTCATGCATAAATATTATCTTGCTAATTACCCATTTCTAGAAAAAATTCAAAATTGAGGGTTAGGGTATAGAATTTTACCTCTAGGATGAAGACCTAGTGAGTTTCCCTTCTTAATCTTCCAAAATTTGAGCAAGAATTGAAGAACAATTATTTAGGAACACCATCTCACTCTAGGGCACTCTCTCTCGCTCTAAAATGTCAGATTTTAGCTCCAAAATGGCCCAAAGTGTGTATTTAAAGAAATAGGGTCAGGTTTTAAAAACCCAAAAATGGAGCTCCGGAACAAGGTCTGCAATCGCATAATCAATATGCGAACCGCATAATTGGTGTCCACAACCGGCAAAAATATGTTTGTATCTGCTATCACTATTCAGACCGCAGACCTGTTCTGCAGTCACATAATGAACCGCAGAATGGCATCCAAATGACCCTCTCCTGCCTCACTTCTTCGGCCATTATGCGGCCCGCAGAGTGATTCTACTGTCGCATAATGGACCGTAGAAATGCATTTCACTGATAAACTTTTTCCTTTACTTTTCGGTGCATTGTTCAACCCAAAAAGTCCGAGCCACGAAGCATTATTTTTCCTTTGCGAAATTTCCTTGGGCCTTAAATTTGCGATCACAGAGAATCTCTCGCAATTGCATAGGAGGTTTTATGGCAGGGGTGTTTTACTCTTCGCCGTCGCCTATTTGTCAATGTGATCACATAGAGGAGAGATAGGGGATCTGAGGCTTTTGCCCTTCTCAACCGTGTGGCTTAATTTTGTGATCGCGTAGATTTAGGAAAGTGAGGTATCGCAATCGCATTCGCTGAGTCTATGATCACGCAAAAGGATTGGCCGGGGGCGGATTGTGCTTCGCAATTGTGTCGCCACTTTTGCAACCGCGTAAGGGTGAGCCTGGCAGTGCTTTGCGATTGTTGGAGTATTTTTGCGATCGCGTAGAGCATTTTGGCTTCAGGGGTATTTTAGGTCCAGATTTTCGGGATTCACCCATTTTTTACATTTTTGAGTTTGAATGAGAGGAGCCGATTTTGAAGAGGGATTTCACTAATATCTTAAGGTTTGGTAATCTCTACTTGATTTTGATCATATATTTTGATTCCCCATAGATTTATACACCTAAAACATGGAATTTTAAAGTAAAATTTGGGATTTTATCTACAACATAAAAGAGGATATTTTGAGTATCGATCTTGAATCTGATTTGGAATCTAATAATCTATTTGAACTTGTGGGGTTATGGTTTAATGAGATCTAGTCCTAGACTCGGGTTTTGACCATATGTGCATGGTTTGACTTTTATTGACTTTTGAGAATTGATTAAATATTGAAGCTTTATTGTTCGGAATTGATTTCTATGACTTTATTTGACTTTATTACGTATTATTTAGCTACATTTGAGCTTGTTGGAGATGAAATCTAAGGAAAGCGATATTGAATTGTTGAGTTTGTTTCAGAAAGAGGTAAATATCTTGGTTAACCTCGACTTGAGAAAATTTATTGTAAATGGTCTTATTTGCTTGGTGTGTTGGGGGCGATGTATATGCATGGTGATGATCGTATATATATATATATATATATATATATATATATATATATATATATATATATATATATATTATAGTATGCTATGGGTAGAAATTAGACTATTCATGCCTTATCTTGCTTAAATATCTTTCTCTTATTATTTAATTGATTTTGAGACTACTTGATTATTCACCTTCTTATTAAAGATCATGTTGGGGCCTTATAATGATGTTTGACATATTAATGTCAAAGACGTACTTTTCTCTCACATAGTGTATGATACTAATTCTTCTCTCATTATCATATATATGTAAGTTATATCATGCTTGTTATTGATATTCATATGCTTAGTGAGGATGAGAGATATTACACGATGGGTGTGTTCATTCGGTGAGCATGAAATATATGAACACAATGGATGTTTCCCGTGGGACTTGCTATGAAATTTTCATGATGGATATTTTCGTGCAGTAAGGATGAGTGATATTTGCACAATGGGTGTTTTCGTGCGGTAAGAATGAGTAATATATGCACGATGTGTGTTTCCTCCCAATCTGCCATTTTACTCTGTGCCTATTCATTTTATTCGATTTGAAGGCTTGGGTCGTACTGCTCATGTGCATCATTCCTTCTATGTGGATTCCACTCTTGGACTTATGTAGGAATTGTGGTAATTTGGAAAACATGCTTACTTGTTCACTTGTCTGTTCGTTTATATATATTAGTTGTTGTTCTCTTGTATTCCTTTTTGTTTAGTACTTGCACAGGTTTATAAAATGAGTGTCATGTCTTACCCTCGTCACTACTTCGTTGAGGTTAGGCTCGATACATACTGAGTAGATTGGGTCGGTGGTACTTATACTACATATGTATACTTCTTGTGTAGATTCAGGTATTGTTACTAGTGGAGTCCTGTAAGATACTTAGATATTGACAATGGAGACTTGAGATAGTATTGCATACCCATTCGCAGGCCCTTGAAGTCACCTTCTTTATCTTTATTAATGTTACTAGATTCAAGCATTTGTATGTAGTACTCATTAGAGCTCATGTATTTAGTAACACCAATTCTAGGGGTTGTATGTTGTTTTGTACTTCTACTCAAGTTTCGGATATATTATCTATGACATGAAACTATTTTAGAATATTATTGTAGTTTTTTCTATTATAATTGAACGTTGGTAGTTATATCTATTGGTTTGCCTAGCCGATGTGTTAAGTACCATCACGATCTTTGATGGAATTTTGGGCCATGACAAGAAGAGATGTAAAAATGTCTCTCCCATTCATGAATTACTTAATACACACTCCTCAGATACATGGATTACCCATTTCTTCAACTTATTAATTGTGGTCAGCCTACCTTAGATAGTTATTCAAAGAATAATTTGGTGCCTTGGTCCCAAACATGGTCCTAATTGAATTGTTGAGATTCATGTATGTTTCACCGCACTTCACATTAGTTTAGTTGAAAGATTTGGATTTAATTGAGAGAGGAATCATAATCAGAAGAATAAGCTAATTATAACGACTCGACCAGTCATTTTATGTATTTCATCCCCGTTCCCCCATTTGATCCTTTACATCTATATATTTGTGGTTATGGGACTTTTCGTGGTGGTTGGTTCGGTTTCGGGGAAGTTTTGGATTGAGTTGGGACACATAGACATAAGGTTAGATGCTTAAGTTGTATGAGTTGACCAGAATTTAACTTTTGTGTAGACGATCTCGGAATGATATTTTGATGGTTCCAATAGCTATGTATGGTGATTTTGGACTTAGGCATATCTCCGTATTTGGATTTGGATATTCCTAGGTCATTTTGGCTTGAATTGGCAAAAGATGGAAGGTTAAAGGTTTGGAAGGCTGATAGGTTTGACCGAGAGTTGACTTTGTTGATATCGGGTTCGGATTTTCATTTTGGGAGTTGGGATAGGTCCATTGTGCCATTTGGGACTCCCATGCAAAATTTGAGGCTATTCTGCATTGTTCAGACATGTTCCGCGTAAGTTTTGAAATTGAAAATTTGGAATTGTTCCTTAAGCTTGAATTGAGGTGAAATTCGTGATTTTGATGTTGTTTTGTCTGATTTGAGGCCTCGAGTAGGTTTATGTTGTGTTTTTTGGATTGGTTGTTGTATTTAAATGGGGTCCCGAAGGGCTCAGGTGGGTTTTTGACCACCCGAAGGTTGGTTAAACTTGGCTAAAGGTTGGCATGTTTGGTGCAATCGCACATGCGGATAGGGATGCGCAAATGCGATTGCGCATCTGCAAAAATTTTGAATGCAGATGCAAAATAGGAGGCTAGGAGCTGGGTCATAGATGCTGAAGATGGGGCGCAGATGCGACGCATCAGCGATGCTAAAGGCGCAAAAGTGCTATCGCAGATGAGGCTGGGTGACAGAAGAAGCGGGATGTTAGGAGCTAACTAAGGATCACATGTGCGGTCCTTTTACCGCAGAAGTGGCACCACATATGCTGTTAAGTGTCCGCAAATGTAAAAATGCTTGGAAACCTTTATATTTCGAAGGGTTTGGTTACTTTCTCATTTTTTGAGTTGTTGAACTCGGTTGGAGGCAAAATTTTGAGGGATTTTCATCTCAATTGAAGGGGTAAGTGATCCTTACTTGATTTTGATATTAGATATTGATCACTCATAGATTATTATACCTAATTTATATGAATTAAAGGTGGGATTTGGGGGATTTTTTACTATGATTATGTAGAGTGAGAATTGATGATTTGAGGGTCGATTTGCAGTTGGAATTAGGTAAAATACATATATTTGGACTCGTATTGGAATGAGTATTCAGTATTTGTGATTTTGGTTGGGTTCTAGGGTGCGAGCCCATGGTTGACTTTTCGGGCTGACTTTGCGTAATTGATTCAAGATCTTAGCTTTATTATTTGGAATTGTTTCCTATGGCTTTTATTGATGATATAAAGTTATTTTGGCTATATTCGAGCCGTACGAAGGTTGATTCACATGGGAAGGGCTTCTCAGAGTATTGATTTAGCTTGCTTATGGTAAGGATCTTACCTAAACTTGGTTGAGGCACTAGTTGTCTCAGCTATTTGTGATAGCTACATGCTATAGGTGGCATACATATGTGGGGTTGAGCCCATGTGCGTGCACTGGGGTATTTTTCATGCTCAGGATATTTTTTAGGCTATGATATGCCTTGGGATTGATTGCTAAGCCTCAAGCCTTGATGGTTCTTATATTTGTACCCCTACTGTGAGCTATTTGAGTCATGTTTGAGGTTACATAGAGGTTAATCTCCTAATTGAACCTGATAATTGCTACTTTCGTGATAGATTTGCCTTATTTGAGCTATGATAGCAGGCTTTGCACATGCATACACCTTGGCATGTCACTTATACTAGTCATGATGTATGAAATTTGATGTTCATTGATTGTGTGCATGTATTCTTGTGTATCTGCTTTCTATGAGATATGGATTGGACTGGTAGCACGTGACCACGCTGTGAAGATTATGATATTGAGCTTGTGACCACGCTGGGCGGATTGTGATATCGAGCTTGTGACCACGCCGGGCGGATTATGATATTGAGACTATGACCACGTCGGGCAGATTCTGATATTGAACTTGTGACTATGCCGAGTGGATAATGATTATTAGCACATGACTACACCGTGCAGCGTATGGATATGGATCCATCCCCTTAGGTTCACCCTCTCATGTTTGTTCTTGATGGTGTACATGCGGTTTGAGGAATGTTCATCAGTGGTTTGGTTTGGTTATTGATATATTGAGAAAACGCTGGCCAATGTTTGATTTGGTTATTGCATTTCATCTTTACTTGCAATTTCTTTGGTTGTTTACCAGATTTATTTGCATATCTTTATTATATGTTGGGTTCTTGACATAGCAGAGCACGTTAAGTATTTGTGTGCACCAAGGTGGTTCTTTCTTGATTCATGACTAGATCCTATTATTGTTTTGTACTTGTTGGATTTATGAATTGTATAGGTAATTAGCGAGTATCACTTTTAATTCTTGCTTCTATTACCTCGCCGAGGTTAGTTATGATACTTGATGAGTACATGTGATCGGTTATACTCATACTACATTCTGCACTTAATTGTGCAGATCCAGGTGTTGGACCGAGCCACCAGTAATTGAGGCTTGTTATTAAGTTATCTTTAGAGAGATGAGGTAGAGCTGCATCTCGACTGTAGTATTGCCATCTCTTTTCATTTTGTGTTGTTGTCTTTCATTCATACAATATTGTTATTTGATATTTCAGACTTGTATTTCTTTTTTAGAGATCATGACTCTGTATTAACCAGTTCTAGGGGATTTATTATGTATCGGCGCTATTATGTTATGTTGAAAGCTTTAGACTTGTACTATATCCCTTAATTTAGTATTTATATTTCGCCTTTGTTATGCTTGGCTTAACTTGAAAGTGAGTTAGGCACCATCACGACCGGTTGGTAGTTTGAGGTCATTACAAGTTGGTATCAGAGCCTTAGGTTCATAGGTTCTATGGGTCATGAGAAAGTTTAGTAGAATCTTGCGGATCACTTCATGAATTCTTGTCGTGCGGATTTATTAATTCCAAAGTTTGAACCTTTACTCTTCTATTCTCTCACAGATGGTGAGGACACATTCAGCCAAATCGAGCGGGCAGGCACCAGTACCACCAGTCAGGGTCGTGAGAGGTCGGGGCCAAGGTAAAAGCTGAGGTGGGGTTCGCACTACACGTAGAGCAGCACCTGTGGATCTATCAATTGCATCCAGTGGAGTAGTAGGTTCTAGATACTATTGAGCTGGTAGGACCAGCTTAGACACCGGCGGTGCCTATTGTTATACCTGGTCTTCAGGAGGCCTTGGCTCATATCTTGAGCATGTGCACAAGCTTGGCTCGGGCAGGTATGGTACCAGTTGCACCCGCTGGGAGAGAAGCCCAAACTCCCGCCTCTCAAACACCGGAGTAGCTAGCTCGGGGATATCAGACACCAAGGGTATTACTGGTTTAGCCAGTTGTTTCCGCTTAGGCTGAGGTTGATCCATCTATGACTGATGAGGATAAGAAGAGGTTGAAGCAATTTAAGAGTCTCAATCCTCCCGAGTTCAGTGGAGAAGAGTCAGAGGATGCTCAAAGTTTTTTGGATCGATGTCATCGGATATTGTGGACACCAATGGAGTTGCCTTTACTACTTTTTAGTTGACAGGGGCAGCCTACAAATGGTGGTAGACCTATGAGTTAGGCAGGCCAGCTGGCGTAGCACCACTTACATGGCATCAGTTCTCAATTCTCTTATTAGAGAAGTGTGTCCCACAGACTCGCAAAGAGGAGTTGCGCGGGGAGTTTGAGTAGCTACGCCAGGGGGATACGACTGTACCCAGTATGAGATAATATTCATAGATTTGGCACATCATGTAGTATGGTTGGTTCCCACTGAGATGGAGAAGATCAGGAGGTTCCTTTATGGCCGCAAATATGGTCTATGTTATAGTTTGGCGAGAGAGGCTGAGAAGGATGCTAGGTTTGACAAAGTGGTTGTGATTGCTAGGCAGTTGGAGCATGATCATAGGTATTGTTTTAGTGTGCCAAATGGATGCTTCAGTTTTATTTTACTCTAGTTGCACTTACTCTTATGTGTCATCCTATTTTGCTCGTTATTTGGATATGCCTAATGATTCTTTAGATATGCCTTATTATGTATCTACACCGGTGGGTGATTCTATTATGGTGGATTATGTATATCGATCGTGTGTGGTTACCATTAGGGGTTATGAGACTAGGGTTGATCTCTTATTTCTCAGTATTATTGATTTTGAGGTGATTTTTTGTATGGATTGGCTATCTCCATATCATGTTATTCTTGATTATCACATTAAGACTGTGATGTTGGCGATGCCGGGGTTGCCTGGGTTGGACTGGAGAGGTTATCTTGGTCACACTCCTAGTAGAGTGAATTCATATTTGAAGGCTCAACAGATTGTTGAGAAGGGGTGTTTGGCGTATTTGGCCTTTGTGAGGGATGTTAGTGTTGATACTCCTATTGTTGAGTAAGTTCCAATAGTGAGGGAATTCCCATATGTGTTCCCTGTAGACCTGTCGAGCATGCCCCCTTCAGGACCCGCTGTGGTCACTATGAGTTTCTGGTGATGTCTTTTGGGTTAACCAATGCCCCATCAGCTTTTGTGCACTTGATGAATAATGTATTTCAGCCCTATCTTGATTTCTTCACCATTGTTTTCATTTACGATATATTGATGTATTCTTGCAGCCAGGGATCATGAGCAGCATTTAATGATCATGCTTCAGACTTTGAGAGACAAGAAGCTATATGCTAAATTCTCCAAGTGCCAATTTTGGTTAGACTCTGTGGCATTCTTGGGCCACGTGGTGTCTAGTGAGGGGATTAAGGTGGATCCGAAAAAGATTAAGGCAGTTCAGAGTTGGCCCAGACCGTCTACTACTACTGAGATCCGGCGTTTCCTTGGGTTGCCTGGGTATCATCGCTGTTTTGTGAAGGGGTTTTCATCTATAGTAGCCCTATTGACTAAATTGACGCAAAAGGGTACCCTATTTAGATGGTCTGATGAGTGTGAGGAGAGCTTTCAGAAGCTTACAGCTCCAGTTCTGGTTTTACCTTTGGGATCTGGTTCATATACAATCTATTATGATGCTTCACGGATTGGCATAGGATGTGTGTTGATGCAGGAGGGTTGATTAATTGCTTATGTTTTGCGTCGGTTGAAACCTCATGAGAAGAACTACCTAGTACATGATTTGGAGTTAGTAGTCATTTTTTATCATCTCAAGATTTGGATCATTATTGTTATGGCGTGTCTTGTGAGCTGTTCACGGATCACAGGAGTATCCGGCACTTATTCAAGAAAAAGGATATGAACTTGAGGCAACGAAGGTGGTTATAGCTACTAAATAACTATGATATCGCTATTATTTATTACTAGGGGAAGGCCAATGTAATGGCCGATGCTTTGAGTAGGAAGGCTGAAAGCATGGGTAGTCTTTCTTTTATCCCAGCTGGGGAGACATCGTTAGCTTTGGATGTTCAGGCTTTGGACAATAGGTTTGTGAGGTTGGATATTTCAGAGCCTAGCAGAGTTCTTGCTTGTGTTGTATCCCGGTCGTCATTGTTTGAGTGCATCAAGGCATATCAATATGATGATCCCCACTTTCTTGTTCTAATGGACACGGTGCAGCACATTGATTCTAAAGAGGTGGCTATTGCTGTTGATGGGGTATTGGGGCCACTGGGTCGCATTTGTGTTCTAAATGTAGATGGGTTACAAGAGTTGATTCTAGAGGAGGCACATAGTTAGTAGTATTACATTCATCCGGGGGATGCGAAGATGTACCAATGATTTGAGGTAGGACTATTGGTGGCGGAGGATGAACAAGGATATTGTTGAGTAAGTTGCTCAGTGTTTGAAATGTCTACAGGTGAAGTATGAGCATCAGAGAGCTAGTGATTTTCTTCAGAGGCTTGATATTTCGGAGTGGAAGTGGGAGCGTATCACCATGAATTTTGTAGTTGGGATTCCACCGACCTTGAGGAGATTCGATGTAGTGTGGGTCATTATGGACAGACTGACCAAGTCTGCACACTTCATTCTAGTCATGACTACCTACTCTTCAGAGCAGCTGGCTCAGATTTATATTTGGGAGATTGTTTGTCTTCATGGTGTGCCATGTCTTTTATCTCAGATCGAGGCATGCAGTTTGCATCGCATTTTTGGATAGCCATGGAGCGTGTGTTGGGCATACAGGTTGAGCTGAGTACAACATTTCATCCCAGATGGACAGGCAGCCCAAGCGCACCATTCAAATTTTAGAGGACATGCTACGAGCCTGTGTCATTGATTTTTGATGATCATGGGACCGGTTTCTACCATTAGAAAAGTTCGCCTACAACAACAACTATCAGTCAAGTATCCAAATGGCTCCATATGAGGCCTTATTTGGGTGGCGATGTCGTTCTCCGGTTGGTTGGTTTGAGACTTGGGAGGCCATGTTGTTGGGCAATGATTTGGTCCGTGATGCTTTGGAGAAGGTGAAGTTGATTCAGGAGCGGCTTCGTACAGCGTAGTCCAGGTAGAAGAGTTATGCTGATAGGAAGGCTCATGATGTTGCATATATGGTGGGTGAGAAAATCCTACTCAAAGTTTAGCCCATGAAGGGTGTGATGTGGTTTGGAAAGAAGGTCAAGTTTAGCCCTAGGTATATTGGTCCTTTTGAGGTGCTTGAGAGGGTGGGAGAGGTTGCCTGCAGACTTTCCTAGCCACCTAGTCTATCAGGAGTTCATCTAGTGTTTCATGTTTCTATGCTCCTAAAGTATCATGGGAATCTATCACAGTTGGATGAGGATATGAGTTATATTGTGGAGCTATGGCCATTTTGGACCAGCAGGTTCAAAAATTAAGGTTGAAGAATATAGCATTAGTGAAGGTTCATTGGAGAGGTCATCCGGTCGAGGAGGCTACTTGGGAGATCGAGCAGAAGATGCGGAGTAGATATCCTCACCTTTTTGAGACTCCGGGTATGATTCTAGACTCATTCGAGGACGAACATCTATCTAAGAGGGAGAGAATGTAACGACTCAGCTGATCGTTTTGTGTATTTCATCCTTGTTCCCCTATTTGATGCTTTACATATGTGTATTTCTGATTATGGGACTTGCCGAGGTTGTTGGTTTGGTTTTGGGAAGTTTTGGATTTAGTTGGGACACTTGTCCCAAGGTTGGATGCTTAAGTTGTAAGAGTTGACCGTAGTTTGACTTTTGTGTAGACGACCCCAATATGGTGTATTGATTTTTCCAATAGCTTTGTATGGTGATTTTAGACTTAGGAGTATGTCCGTATTTAGATTTGGAGGTTCCTATGTCATTTTGGCTTGAATTGGCAAAAGTTGGAAGGTAGATAGGTTTGACCGAGAGTTAACTTTGTTGATATCATTGTCAAATATTCGTTCTGGGAGTTGCGATAGGTCCGTTGTGCTATTTCGGACTAGCACGCAAAATTTGAGGTTGTTCTGCATTGTTTAGATGTGTTCGTCGTAAGTTTTGAATTTGAAAATTTGGAATTGTTCCTTTGGCTTAAATTGAGGTGTGATTTATGGTTTTGATGTTGTTTTGTGTGATTTGAGGCCTCGAGTAGGTTCGTGTTGTGTTTTGGGATTGGTTGGTGTATTTGGACGGGTCCCGAGGGGCTCATGTGGGTTTTAGACCACCCGTAGGGTGGTTGACGGTGGCTGAAGGTTGGCAGGTCTGGTGCAATCCCACCTACGGATATGGGTGCGCAGATACGATGGCGCATCTGTGTAATTTTTGGACGCACATGCCAAGTAGGAGGATGGGAGTTGGGTCCACAGATGCGAAAGATTGTGTGCTGATACGAAGGCTCATCTGATCATAGGTGTGGTCCTTTTACCACAGATGCGGTTAAGTGTCCACAAATGTGGAAATGCTGGGCAGAATTTATAATCCGAAGGGTTTGGTTATTTTCTCATTTTTGGAGTTGTGGTGCTCAGTTGAAGGTAATTCTTGGAGGGCTTTTCATCTCAATTGAAAGGGTAAGTGATCCTTACTTGATTTTGGTGTTAAATATTGATTACCCATAGATTATTACACGTAATCTATATGAATTAAAGGTGGGATTTTGGGATTTTTTGGCTATGATTTTGGAGAGTGACAATTTATGATTTGTGGGTTTATTTGAGGTTGGAATTGGATGAAAAATAAATATTTGGGCTCGTATCGGATGGGTGTTCGAAATTTTTGAGTTTGTTCAGGTTCCAGGGTGTGGGCCCGAGGTTGACATTTTGGGTTGGCTTTGTGTAATTGATTCAAGATCTTAGCTTTATTATTTGGAATTGTTTCTTATGGCTTTTACTGATGATATTAAGTTATTTTGGCTAGATTCTAGTCGTCCGGAGGTTGATTCACGCGGGAAGGGATTCATAAAGTAATGATTTAGCTTGCTTGAGGTAAGTATCTTAAACATAAACTTGGTTGAGGCACTAGTTGCTTGAGTTATTTGTGATAGCTACGTGTTATGGGTGGCGCACATGCGCGGGGTGAGCCCATGTGCGTGCACTGGGGTATTTTTCATTCTTAGGGTAGTGTTTAGGCTATGATATTCTTTGGATTGATTGCTAAGCTTCATGCCGTGATGATTCTTATATTTGTACCCTTGTTGTGAGCTATTTGGGCCATGTTTGAGGTTACATGGAGGTTAATCTCCTGATTGAACTTGATAATTGCTACTTTCGTAATGTATTTGCCTGATTTGAGCTGTGATAGAACACTTTGCACATGCATACACCTTAGCATGTCACTTATACCAGTCCAGGAGTATGAAATTTGATGTTAATTGATCATATAAATGTATTCTTATGTATCTGCTTACCATATGATATGGATCAGACTGGTAGCATGTGATCACACCATACGGATTGTGATATTGAGCATGTGACCATGCCTGGCGCATTTTGATATTGAGCATGTGACCATACCGGGCGGATTGTGATATTGAGACTGTGACCACACCGGGCGCATTATGTTATTGAGCATGTGATCACACCGGGAGGATTATAATTATTAGCACGTGAATACGTCGTGCAGTGTGTGGATATGGATACATCCCCCAAGGGTCACCCTCTCATGTTCCTTCTTGATGGTGTACACGCAATTTGAGGAAATTTGATCAGTGGTTTGTTTCGGTTATTGAGATTCTGAGGAAAGGTTGGCCAGTGTTTGATTTGGTTATTGCATTTCATCTTTATTTGCAATTTCCTTGGTTGTTTACCTGATTTATTGGCATATCTTCATTATATGTTTGATTGTTGACTAAGTAGAGAGCGTTAAGTAATTGTGTACACCAAGGTGGTTCTTTATTTGATTCATGACTTGATCCTATTATTGTTTTGTACTTATTGGATTTACTAACTGTATAGGTAATTAGCGAGTATCATTTATAATTCTTGCTTCTATTACCTCGCCGATATTAGTTATGATACTTGTTGAGTATATAGGGTCGGTTGTACTCATACTACACTGTGCACGTAATTGTGCAGATCCAGGTTTTGGACCGAGCCATCACTAGCTGAGTCTTGTTGCTAAGTTATCTTTGGAGACGAGGTAGAGCTACATCCCGACCGTAGTCTTGGCGTCTATTTTAGTTTTGTATTGTTGTCTTTCATTCAAACAGTATTGTTATTTGGTATTTCAGACTTGTATTTCTATTTTATACCTCATGACTTTGTATTTACCAGTTTGGGGGATTTGTTACGTATGTGCGCTATTATGTTACGTTGATAGCTTTAGACTTGCCTAGCAAGTGAGTTAAGCGTCATCACGACTAGTTGGTGGTTTGGGGTCTTGACACTAAGCACTTGTTGAATTCGTGAGAATCAATAGAAGTTTAAGAGTGAAATTTACAGTGTCAAATATAGGATAACAATCTTGCAACTATCATGTTAAGACCCTTATTTCTCGCACTGATAACAAGCCAAGTTAGTTACTCTCTAATTCTCTGTGATCAATTGTTGGCTGCTTTAAATTTAGTGTCCATAATCATTATTAATCATAGGGTTGATAATCCTACATAGCATTTAAGCCAGAAATTACCAGAGCATTATTTAATTTAATCCCTGTGGAGAAGATACATTAACTATACTATCTTTGACCAACGAACTTTAAATTTATATATTGTGGTTTGCACTCATCACTAATCTATTGGGGTAAGTGTATATATACTCGGTTTTGGGATTATCTTTAAGGTCATACTTGTATTGCATAAAAATTTATAAGTTTATCCACTTTATGATCAACTTCAGGCTAGATGTCTAAAGTTGAACGAAATTACGTCTGAAGTTGCAATCTTGAGACATAAAAGCGGGTCAGAAGTAAGCCTAATTTCAGATAAAATATCTAAAGTTTGTCTTGTTTCGCTCATTGTATCTTCATTTGTTTCACTTATGATACCTCGGTTTAATTCCTTTTCAGTATGAAATTAGCCCTAAAATAAATAAAATCCATTGATATTTACAATATAATAAGATATGGAATCACTGCTAACCACTACCGAGCAAAGCGTTTGAAGAAGAAGAAGAAGAAGAATGCACTTAAGACATTTAAGAAAGAAGTGCATCCAATTTTTTGCATGCACTTAAGACTACAACGTTTGAAGTTCAAAAATTGCCTAGAAACATAAACTTGTTCTTCGAATTGAAACAATCCAACACTCAATTCAACATCCAAATCTTCTCAAAATGAGCTCAAATTTAAAATATAACTTTTAAATATGATTAATCACAAACCTCAAACATCAGTTTATCAAAAAAACAAATCTAATAAAAACCTTTTGCAACTAAGAAGAAGAAAAAGCTTGTCCTTAATGACCCGACCGGTTGTTTTTATTTCTAGAACCTCGTTCCCCTGTTTAATACTTCCAATATATGTTTTTCCTATTTTATAACTTGCGAGAATGCTTGGTTTAATTCCGAACGGGTTCGGGTTGAATTCAGAATATTTAGTTCCATGATACTAGCCTAAGGTAGCCAAGTTTAACTTAAGTCAACACTTTGAGTAAACAACCTTGGAATCAAAATTTGAGGGTTCCAATAGGTTCATATGGTGATTTTGGAATAGAGCATATGTTCGGGTTGAGTAACGGGTGTTCCAGGAATGATTCAGTTCTTATTGTCAGCAACTGGCATTTTCAAGGTTTTAGAAATTGCTAAGTTTGAATCACAGAGGACAATGGTGATATCATATCTTGTTTGGTATTCCGAGTATGAGGGCTGGTGTGTGTTGTAATATTGCACTTGTGTATGAAATTTGGTTCCATTATGAATTGTCTAAGTGTGATTCATTGCGTTCGGAGTTAGTTGAAAGAAGATGGAAGTTTAGAAAGCTGATTAGTTTGGTCTGGGGTGCGATTCTTGGTTGTGGTGTTATTTTATGTGTTTTGAGACCTTTAATAGGTCTAGGTTATGTTTATGGTCTTGTTGATATGATTCGACAGAATCCTGGGTGGCTCGGATGAGCTTCGGACCACACGAAGCATATTGAAGTTGGCAGATTTTGCTGATATCTGGTGTGCTTCGTGATAGCGGGGCAGGTCTCATGATCGTAGAGTGTTGTTTGGGGTTGGGGAGAATACTTCTTGGAGATCGTGGAATGGGCTTCACGATCGCGGATGGTGGTCTGGTTGTGCTTCGTGTTCGCATGGTAAGGGTCACGAACGCGAGGTGTTAGCGGGCCTAGCCTGGGGTAGCAGTTACTCATCGTATTTGCAAAAGAGGATGTTTTAGGGCTGGAAGGATTGGTCTACACATTCACGATTGCCAGCTCGTGTTCGCATTGGAGGATGGCGTCACGCCCCAACCTCGGGAAGCGCGATCGGCGCTCAACCGAGTGGACCCGGTCGAGCAAGCCTATTAAACCTTTCCTACCTGACTCATTCATAATCCAAAAAGGGATCACCATTTCTAAAATAGGGGAGAGGTCAGTTATATAAATATATAAACGTTGCTAGTCCATTTATCTTTATATACATTATGCCATAGTTGAGTTTCCAAAATACAACTCGATCCAACGAACACCCCAACATACATGCATGACCCACATAAACGTCTACGGAGCCTCTAAGAGTACAAAAGAGCGACATGACAATGCCGACAACAAGGCCCCAGCTATACCTCAAAATATGAAAATTTATACAAAAGGAGGACTACATGACCCCTGGGAGAAATGGGGCTCACCAAGACTGCTATGAGGAGAGAAAGAGAGCACCACCTATCTGCGATCAGCACTATCTGTGATGGAACCACCTACATCCATTCAAAGATATAGCGCCCCCGGAAAAAGGGACGTTAGTACTGTCGAATAGTACTAGTATGTAAGGCAAACACCAATCTTAGTAGAATGAATAGTGAAACAAAGAGAAGGCAGTTATAATAATCATTAAGAGTCTCATAGAAATACAAAAAAAACACCAAGTAAAGGTCACATAGTTTCCAATTCAATCTTTCCATCTTTTTAGATTAATAATCTTTAGTGCCAAAGCCACAACTCACAATGCCACCGTGTTTTTACACGGAGTCCGGTCTCGGCCCGACCGGCAAAGCCATCTCAAGTGAGACATATCCATATCCACATTGTAAATCAATGATTCCAACACAAATGCCACCATGTGTACAGCATGGCGTCCGATCTCGGCCCGATCGGTTAAGCAGCTCACTTGAGACATAACCTCTTTCAATTGTTCATTCAATTCACAACTCTTTCCCATCTTTTGTTACATGGCACAAACAGCCTCATTTATTAAGTAGTTCTTGGCACTTGGGAATATTTTACAATTCAAGTATTTCCCTTTGTATTCGTTCAAATAACATCATCATTCATGTTGATAAGTACCATCACATAAGGCATTTCACACATAAGGGAAGGAGCTTGGAAAATCATGATTTCATTCTCAAATAGCATGATGACATGGTAACCATCTAAAATAATTAGGGAACATGAATCTTTCAATCCAACATACTAAGGCAAACAATTCTAGTATGATCAAGTTGGAACTTACACCAATTATTCGGACACCAGGAGTTCGATTCTAAGAAGAAAAGAGTTAGTCATACATACCTCAATTGCGCTTCTTTAGACTCTACAATTATCCGGAACCCTTAGCAGCCACAATCTATTTTAGCAATATACAAATTGAACCCAAAATAAAGAAAACGTTCATAGTTCTAGTTCACTTTTTATTTTTCCCACTCTTTATCACATGCATGCAAGATGAACCACTGTCATACCCATGAAGTATTACCCTAGTATCCCATTATAGCTATGTTTGAAATTAAGAGCTGGGGTGATGAAATCTTACCTTTTTGGATGAAGAATTTGGTGCTCTACTTGAGTATTTCCAAGCTTTGAGTGATGGTTGAAGATTAATTGATGAAAATTAGGCCCCTCTCTCTAGAACCCTCTCTCTCTCTCTCTCACAGTAGAAATATGAGAAATGAGCTTCAAAATGGACTAAAGCGATATTTTAACGGAATGGGGGTCGGGTTTTAAATTAAGAAAATGGGTGCCCCGACACAGGTCCGCGGTCGTATATGCGACCGCATAACGGTTATGCGGTCCGCAAAGTGACTGCAGAAATGGCCCTCAAGGGCTCGAACTTACGGCCCAGGTATGCGACTAGTATGCGGTCCGCTTACTCGTTCTGCGGTCGCATAATGCACTGTAGAACTCCCTCCGCAAAAACTAAAGAGGGATTATGTGATCTATGTGCGGCCTGTATAGTGGTTATGAGGTCGCATGATTGACCGCAAAGCTGATCTCAAATTGGCCAACGTACTGCTTCACTCTACGGCCATTATGCGGTTCGCTGAGTGATTATTCAGCCGCATAATGGGCCGCAAAAATGCATCCTTCTGCGAAACATTTTCCTCTAAGTCCGTGGGGTACTGTTCAATCCAAAAAGTATAAGCTCGCCGCGAAGAATTTCTACTATAATAATGTAGGAATCTATCTTGGCGCCACAAAACCCGGAGTTTTTGGTTTAAATTTTTACGCGTCCTTACATCCTCCCCCACTTAAGATCATTCGTCCTCAAATGAGGATCAAGGTTCACTTAACACAGTTTCAGTTATGCCATATACCATCAGCCCCAAATTTGCCTAACTTCCTAATATCCTGAAAATTTTGCCAGAGTTTACTTTGTATTTAGGCCTATCCACCTGTCAGAGAGCCCCCGAAACACACCTTAGTAACATATATAGAATTAAATGACACAACAGAATACAAAATAACACCAACCGAAGCCTTATGGGGGGACATATAACTAGAAAGTAGTGTCTTTATATTAGCCGAACAAGGGATACAAAATTTTTTGGGGGGGGGGAGGGGACAACTTTATAGAGCTATTATATGGCTATTCAAATAAATGAGGGTACTTTTCTTTCATTACATTCTCGGCTTCCCAAGTAGCTTCTTCGACTTGTTGGTTTCGCCATAACACCTTCCCGGATGCAATTTCTTTGTTTCTCAACTTTCGTACATGCATATCAAGAATAGCAGCCGAAATTTCTCCATATGACAATTCTTCACTAACCTCGATGGTCTCAACCGGCACAATAGCGTACGGATCTCCAAATACCTTCTTCAACATGGACACATGGAATATCGGGTGTACTAATGACATCTCAAGTGGTAGTTCAAGCTTGTATGCCACCTGACCTATCCTTTGAATGATTCTATACGGCCCGATATACCTTAAACTTAATTTCCCTTTCTTTCTGAACCGCATGATCCCCTTCATGGGAGATACCTTCAAGAACACCCAATCATCTTCTTTGAACTCTAAGTCTCTGCGACGAACATCCGAGTAGGATTTGTGATGACTCTGAGCAGTTTTCAACCGCTCTTTTATGATCTTAACCTTTTTCATAGCCTGATGTACAAGTTCTGGTCCTATTAGTTCAGCTTCTCCAACCTCAAACCACCCAATCGGCGATCTACATCTTCTACCATACAAGGCCTTGAACGGCGCCATTTGAATACTGGCATGGAAGCTGTTGTTATAAGAAAATTCTATGAGCAGCAAATGATCATCCCAGCTACCCTTGAAGTCAAGCACACACGCACGCAACATGTCCTCAAGTGTCTGAATAGTCCGCTCTGCTTGCTCGTCAGTCTGTGGATGGAAAGTCGTGCTAAGATTTACCTGCGTACCCAAACCTTGCCGCTCTTCCAGAAATTAGCTGTGAATTGGGCCCTTCGATCGGAAATGATGGACACTGGAGTGCCATGAAGCCTGACTATTTCCTTGATATACAATTGAGCATATTGTTCCGCAGTGTCGGTGGATTTAACCGGCAAAAAGTGAGCTAATTTTGTGAGTCGATCCACGATCACCCAGATTGAGTCAAACTTACGCGGAGTGCGCGGAAACCCTACCACAAAATCCATATTGATCATTTCCCATTTCCATATTGAAATTTCTATACTCTGTGCTAACCCACCGGGCCTTTGATGCTCGGCCTTCACTTGTTGACAGTTTGAACATTTTGCCACAAAGTCCGCCATACCCCTCTTCATGTCACTCCACTAGTAAACTTCCATGAGATCATGATACATCTTTGTAGAACCTGGGTGCACAGAATATCTAGAAGTATGAGCTTCTGCCATGATTCTTTCCCGAAGACCATCTACGTTTGGAATACATAGTCGTCCTTGGTACCGTAATGTATCGTCATCCATGCCAAGAGAAAAAGCTGTAGTCTTATGTTTATGAATCTCTTCCTTCAGTTGCACCAACACTGGATCACTGTATTGCTTCTCATTGACCTCTGTTACAAGCGATGATTCCGCCCTATTCCGCACAATCACTCCCCCTTCATTAGAGTCCGCAAGACGAACTCCCAAACTTGCCAACTGGTGAACGTTCCGGGCCAAGGGCCTTTGACATGCCTCCAAATGAGTCAAACTACCCATATATTTTCGACTAAGAGCATCTGCCACCACATTAGCTTTCCCCGGATGAAACAAAATGTCGATGTCATAATCTTTGAGCAATTCAAGCCACCTTCTCTACCTTAAGTTCAATACATTTTGCTTAAAACTGTATTGAAGACTCTTGTGGTCTATGAATACATCTACATGGACTCCATACAAATAATGACGCCAAATTTTTAATGCAAAAACCACCGCCGCAAGCTCTAAGTCATGAGTTGGATAGTTCTTTTTATGATTCTTAAGTTGCCTTGAAGCATATGCTATAACCTTACCATGTTGCATTAATACACACCCAAGACCGATCCTTGAAGCATCGCAATACACCACAAACCCATCAGTACCCTCTAGCAGGGTCAATACCGGTGCCGAAGTCAATCTTGATTTCAATTCCTAAAACCTCCTTTCACAAGCATCGGACAACTGAAACTTAACTGCCTTCTGCGTCAATTTAGTCAATGGAGAGGCAAGAGTGGAGAACCCCTCCATGAACCTCCTATAATACCCGGCCGAACCCAAGAAACTGTGAATCTCTGTTGGAGTAGTAGGTCTAGGCCAATCTTTCACCGCCGCAATCTTTTGAGGATCAACCTTAATTCCTTCTCCGGAGACGACATGAACCAGGAATGTAACAGATTCAAGCCAAAATTCACATTTCGAGAACTTTGCATATAATTGGTGTTAATGAAGAGTCTGCAAAACTGCCCTGAGGTGGTCGGCGTGATACCTATGAATATACAAGGATGTCATCAATGAATACTATCACAAAGGAGTCGAGGAACGGCTTGAAGACTCGATTCATAAGATCCATGAAAGCTGCCAGGGCACTTGTTAGCCCGAAAGACATTACCAAAAATTCAAAGTGCCCATATCGGGTTCTAAAAGCTGTTTATGGAATATCCTGCTCCCTTACCTTCAATTGATGGTACCCGGACCGCAAATCAATTTTGGAGAAGAACTTAGCACCTTGCAATTGGTCAAACAAATCATCTATTCTAGGCAATGGGTATTTGTTTTTTATTGTGACTTTGTTGAGTTGCCGGTAATCAATACACATCCGTAGCGATCCATCTTTCTTTCTGACAAAGAGAACCGGTGCGCCCCAAGGTGACACACTCGGTCAGATGAAACCTTTCTCTAGCAAATCCCTCAGTTGTTCCTTTAGCTATTTTAATTCTGTCGGCGCCATTCTATAAGGTGGAATGGATATAGGATGCGTGCCTGGCATCATATCAATCCCAAAATCAATCTCCATGTCTGGAGGTATTCCAGGGAGCTCATCCGGAAAGACATCGAGGAATTCAATCAAAATTGATACAGATTCAAGGGTAGGCACCTCAGCAGTGGTGTCCGTCACTCGGACCAAATGATAAATATACACCTTCCTGATCATCTTTGTGGCCTTAAGGTAAGAAATAAACCTACCTTTTGGCATAACATTATTCCCCTTCCACTCAACAGTATGCTCGTTAGGAAACTCAAGCCTCATAATTCTGGTCCAGCAGTCAAGTTTGGCAAAACATGAATAGAGCCAATCCATTCCCATTATTACATAAAAATCAATCATCCCTAGTTCAAAAAGATCGTCCATGGTATCTCGACCATGCACCGTGATAATACAATCCCTATAAATCTGTGTGGCCATAATAGACTCGCCAATTGGGGTAGATACAGAGAATGGCTCATGAAGTTGTTCCGGTTCTATCCCGAAGCTCGTAGCAACATAAGGAGTAACACAGGACAAATAAGATCCGGGATCAATAAGGGCATACACATCATGAGATTGAACAGTCAATATACCTGTGACGACATCTGGGGAAGCCTCTGCACTCTGTCGACCACTCATAGCATAGAATCGGCTGGGTCCTCCTGAACTATATGCATTACCCCTAGATGCACCACCCCCAGTGGGTGCTGAAGAGCCTCGAGCTGGAGGGGGTGCTGAAGATGTAGCAGTTGTAGGACTGGATGACTGAGTTATGCCCCTGCCTGCACCCTGACAGGATGCATGACACTCCCTCTGAATATGACCTCTCGTCCCGCATCCGTAACATACTGGCATGTCCAGGTAGTAGACTGCTGAATGTATCCTCCCACACTTAGGGCATGAGGCCCTCTACTACTGCTGGAATCTCCCTCCAGATCGGCCCTGATGGTAGGACCCCCTGCTACCCTGACCGGGCCTAAAGCGACTCCCCTGCTGCTGACCGTGCCCTGGTGGCGGGGCACTAGCTGAAGACTGAGCATAAGACTGGGGTGGCCCTGATGATCCTCTGCGAAAATCTGATCTCCCACCTCCGAATGAATCCCCAAGGTTGCCCACTGATCGGGCCCTACTACTACCTTCCTGTTCCATCCCGAGCTTTAACTTTCGAGCCTCCACAGCTTAGGCAAATGCCACCATCCTTCCATAGTTCATGTCAGAATTTAGAGCAGTTGTGGCAGCCTCATTAATAACCAAAGGGATAAGGCCCTGCACAAATCGATGCACTCTTGCCTCCATAGTCGGCATCATATGAACAACATACTTCGACAGGCGCACGAACTCCATGTGATACTCCCACACATTCCTACTACCCTGTTTAAGGGTCTTAAACTCCATAGCACAGTCTGCCTTAGTCTCGGCAGGCAAGAAATGGTCTATGAAGGCATCCGCGAACTCACTCCATCTCGCCGGAGGGCTCCCCTCCTGACAAAAATCTTCCCACATCTCAAACCAGGAATATGCCATCCCTTTCAGACGATAAGAGGCCAACTCTACTCCCTCTACTTTAGTATCACGCATAACTAGGAGAGTCTTATGCATCTCATCAATGAAATCCTGAGGGTCTGTCCCAGGATCAGTACCTGTGAACACTGGAGGGTCAAACTGAACGAACCTGTTTACCCTGGAACCAGAAGAATCATCTTGCGAGCTAAATAAGGTGGGTGCAACATTTGACCTCTGGGCTTGAGAAGCTACTAACTGAGTCAGCATCTGAATAGCTCCCCTAAGATCCCCATCAGAAATACCGGGACCTGGAGCTGGGGCTGGAGGTGGAACATGTATATCAACATGAGGGATTGTGGCACCCTCCGCGGGTGTAGGAACTGGGTTGTCTGTTCTGGATTAGACGAATCAGGTAATATGATAGTAGGGGGATTATCCTCACCCGCATTATCAAATAAGGGATCAACATCCACTCCTAGTGTGGCATTGGCTTCTTGGCCAATTCTCTCTCTCTTCTTAGGTGCCATTTACTGAAAGTTAGAACAATGCACGAGTTAGGGGAAAACAACCTCACGTTCTGCTCTATCGCACGATATAGAACAACAATGAAGAGTATCATGCTTAAATGTTCAAGTAGCCCCCTAATTATAAATGTGGTCGACAACACACCGATAAGAAGGGCTCTACTAGACACGGCTCCGAGACATACTAGGACACTTTAAAACCTTAGGCTCTGATACCAAGTTTCTCACGCCCTAACCTCGGGGAGCGCGACCGGCGCTCAACCGAGTGGACCCGGTCGAGCAAGCCTATTAAACCTTTCCTACCCGACTCATTCATAATCCAAAAAGGGATCACATCACCATTTGTAAAATAGGGGAGAGGTCAGTTATATAAATATATAAACGTTGCTAGTCCATTTATCATTATATACATTATGCCATAGTTGAGTTTCCAAAATACAACTCAATCCAACGAACACCCCAACATACATGCATGACCCACATAAACGTCTATGGAGCCTCTAAGAGTACAAAGAGCGACATGACAATGCCGACAACAAGGCCCCGACTAAACCTCAAAATATGAAAACAAATACAAAAGGAGGACTACATGACCCCTGGGAGAAATGGGGCTCACCAAGACTGATGTGAGGAGAGAAAGAGAGCACCACCTATCTGCGATCGGCACTATCTGTGATGGAACCACCTACATCCATTCAAAGATGTAGCGCCCCCAGTAAAAGGGACGTTAGTACTGTCGAATAGTACTAGTATGTAAGGCAAACACCAATCTTAGTAGAATGAATAGTGAAACAAAGAGAAGGCATTTATAATAATCAATAAGAGTCTCATAGAAATACAAAAAAAAATACCAAGTAAGGGTCACATAGTTTCCAATTCAATCTTTCCATCTTTTTAGATTAATAATCTTTAGTTCCAAAGCCACAACTCACAATGCCACCGTATTTTAACACGGAGTTCGGTCTCGGCCCGACCGGCTAAGCAATCTCAAGTGAGACATATCCATATCCACATTATAATCAATGATTCCAACACAAATGCCACCATGTGTACAGCATGGCATCCGATCTCGGACCGATCAGCTAAGTCATCTCACTTGAGACATAACCTCTTTCAATTGTTCACTCAATTCACAACTATTTCCCATCTTCGTTACATGGCACAAACAGCCTCATTTATTAAGTAGTTCTTGGCACTTGGGAACATTTTACAATTCAAGTCTTTCCCTTTGTATTCGTTCAAATAACATCATCATTCATGTTGATTTGTACCATCACATAAGGCATTTCACGCATAAGTGAAGGAGCTTGGAAAATCATGATTTCATTCTCAAATAGCATGATGACATGGTAACCATCTAAAACAATTAGGGAACATGAATCTTTCAATCCAACACACTAAGGAAAACAATTCTAGTATGATCATGTTGGAACTTACACCAATTATTCGGACACCAGGAGTTCGATTCTAAGAAGAAAACAGTTAGCCATACATACCTCAATTGCGCTTCTTTAGACTCTACAATTATCCGGAACCCTTAGCAACCACAATCTATTTTAGCAATATACAAATTGAACCCAAAATTAGGAAAACATTCATAGTTCTAGTTCACTTTTTATTTTTTCCACACTCTTCATCACAGGCATGCAAGATGAACCACTCTCATACCCATGAAGTATTACCCTAGTACCCCATTATAGCTATGTTTGAAATTAAGAGTTGGGGTGATGAAATCTTACCTTTTTGGATAAAGAATTTTGTGCTCTACTTGAGTATTTCCAAGCTTTGAGTGATGGTTGAAGATTAATTGATGAAAATTAGGCCCCTCTCTCTAAAACCCTCTCTCTCTCGCACAGTAGAAATACGAGAAATGAGCTTCAAAATGGACTAAAGGGGTGTTTTAACGGAATGTGGGTCGGATTTAAAATTAAGAAAATAGGTGCCCCGACACAGGTCTGCGGTCGCATTTGCGACCGCATAACGGTTATGCGGTCCGCAAAGTGACCGCAGAAATGGCCATCAGGGGTCCGAACTTATGGCCCAGGTATGCAACCAGTATGCGGTCCGCATACTCATTCTATGGTAGCATAATGCACCATAGAACTCCCTCCACAAAAACTAAATAGGGATTAAGCAATCGATATGCGGTCTGCATAGTGGTTATGCGGTCGCATAATCGACCGCAAAGCTGACCTCAAATTGGCCAATGTACTGCTTCACTCTACGACCATTATGCGGTCCGCAGAGTGATTATGCGGCCTCATAATGTGCCGCAGAAATACGTCCTTCTGCGAAACATTTTTCTCTAAGTCTGTGGCGTACTGTTCAATCCAAAAAGTCCGTACCGTGGCTCACAAGCTCACCGCGAAGAATTTCTACTATAATAACGTAGGAATCTATCTTGGCACTACAAAATCCCAAGTTTTTGGTTTAAATTTTCACGGGTCCTTATAGATGGTCCATTGGGCTACACATTCGTGATGCTCTTCCTGCGTTCGCGATGTAGTTTTCCTGGCAGAAGCATCTTTGTGCTTTACGAAGCTTTGCACTGTGATCGCAAAGGGTAAGGACTGGGCAAAATATAAGTTGAGAGCTCAGGTTTAGGATCATTTTATCCAATTTCTCTCTTGCTAAGGAGATCTTGGATTATTTGGAAGAGCCATTTTCATCAACTAACACAATGTAAGTGATTTCAACTTGTTGTGAGCTAAATATGTCAGGCCCCAAACTCGAAAAAAGGCGCCCAACCGAGTGAACCTGGTCAAGCAAGCATGTTAGACGATTTCTACCCAACGCACTCATGATCAAAAGAAGACACAATTTCGTTAATTAGACAGTAGGGAGATCATGTACACAATACTAAATTATTTCATTAGTTACTTCACTTTTAAGTCTCAAAATACACATATTCTTATAGTTTGTGAGAAAAGCAGTACAAGTATTGACGCAATTGGTAATCTCTCAAGATTGGCATCACCCAATGGCCCCTAATAGTAATAAAGCCCTTGAAGGGTCAGGAAATTGACAAACTAAGAAGTTCAGAGAGCGAGAGTCATCTATATTTTCAAGATACAATTATGATGAAGCTATGGGACGGACTAAGAGGGCCAGGACAGTTGATGATTATAGAGGATTACCGAGTGGTGGTAGGTTGCAGCAGACTGGGTTAGTACAGGTAGAGTAGAGTTTCCCCAACTATTATGTCATTAGTGCGGTCAGGCGCATACCGGTCATTATCGTGTAGGAACGGGTGTTTTGTTTTGGTGTGGAAGAAGAGCCACAAGATACAGGAATGTCCAACCCAAGTGTAAAGACCAAGATAGGAGTGAAGATGGAGTGTCGGGCTCCAAAGATTACTTTATGAATACAGATACACGGCACAATTTTCTTCTATAATGTTCATGCTGACTAGTAGAGTGTTACCCGACAGTGCGGGGAAGCTCAGATGGATAGTTTCTGACGTTTATGGATAAATAGTTGTATATGCAAATGTAGTAAAGATAGACAATAAGAGTAGCAAGTGAAAGATATCATCGGGGAGGTTCTATAGCTTATGGGGTTATCAGATAAGTAAAGTAATATCATATGACTAAAGAATGAGGCCATTTAGAGTACGAAAAGTCGAGAATCAAGGATGTTTTGTTGAAATTACTTCGGAGAAGACGAGAAGTGGAATGTTGTGAAAGGTTTTTATGAAACCAAATCGATCAATATGAGCGAATAGGGAAGACTATTAAGGGACGTAAGTTAAAGTATGGAAGTACAATAGGTTTTATAGGCAAGTGAGCTCTGTCGTTATAATGCAGTAAGGGCCACGTTTTCATTAAAAGTAGATTAGTAAACTTAACGGGGATTATCAGAAGGTCAATTTAACCATACAGATGTGAGGTGCTGATATAAGAGGATGACTTTGGATGAACTAAAACTAAGGTACCAATTAGAGATTCAAAGGACTCTCACATTTTCTAGCACTGCAGTGATAGAATGAGTGAATGATTAGAAAGAGGAAGAGGGTTAGTGGGAGAAGAACCTTGAAAGAAATTTATAAAGATCTCCTTGACAAGCAAACTGAACTAAAGTTAAACTCGTCAAAAGAAGGCATGCCAGCAAGAACGTATGACTCTCTACGTATATAGGCCCCTATAAATTGTCTTAGAGGAAGAAAGGCTACCCATAGGTCAATCGTAAGCTACTAGGAATACGGAACTACGGAAGGCGGAAAGACGAGTAGGACTTCAACCGTGAAACATTGAACTATTTCTCAAAGAGGGGAGATGAGGTGGTAAAGCACTAAGTCGAGATCACGTGTGTTTAACAATGAAAAGATCGGAGGATTGGGAAATAAAGGAGTATAAGCAACATTAAAGTAACGCATGGGTACAAACCATATGGAAAAGAGATGATATTGGTTTATAAGTAGACGACAAGCATAATCAAACACTTTATACATGGGAATGTTAACATGAAAGAATGTGTTAATGTTGGAAGATATAACTCCAAATGAAATTTCTTAGATTGAAAGGAGAAAGATGAACAATAATAAGGAGTTAGAAAGGGACCCGAGTACAATGACTCTTGAAAGTAAAGGTAGACCATGGTAATATTCAAATGTTGCAACGGTGAGGGATAGTCGAGATGACGGCAAGAACAAGGGAGTTAGTACAATATTTCAAGGAAAAAAATATAAAGAAGAGAAACCATCAAAGTGAAAACAATAAAGTCGACATCAAGGATAAGACTTAGCATAGACAATAAGGAATGGACGAAGTAGAAAGAAGCAGTATGAAGGTAAGTTGTTTCACAAAGTTAGTTTCTTCTATAAATCGGAACCTAACCAACGAACAAATTCGCCAAATGTATATGGTAACAAGAAGATAGAAATCAATAGATGAGGTCCAGAACTATATGTACAAGGGATTCAGAATGTGTGGGATTTAGATAAGAGTCGCAAATAAGGAATATCATAATATAAGCCTAATAAGAAGTCGTTGGCAAATAAGGTAAGTGGGAAAAATATGGAGGAATGGAGAACCATAAAGGTATACATGTTTCATATAAGACGGCTTAGAACTAGAGTACAAATAGTGGAATTAATATTGTAACAGATGCGTTTAGTCGTAAGTACGGGTGATTTGATAAATGAGCAAGCCCAAAAGGAAAAAGGGTTGACTAGAGGTCTTCACCAATTAACGGGTTCGGAATACGCATGGCAGACTCAGTAATAAAGATATAATGGCCTGGAATATGGAAGAGTCGTCACTTATAGATAGAGAAGATTTCCGTTTGAGGGAAAATTATAAGGGGTATTCGGCAAGAGGAAACTACAGCTTTTGAGTCTATTGAAAGAGGGATCTTGAAATATCATGGCCATTGCATATTAGGACAGAGGTTCATTATTTAGGATATTCTATTCGTCTAAGAACGTTAAAGATATACCATGAGGTCAAAGGATTACATTGGTAGGACGACATGAAAAAAATCATTGTAGGGCTCGTGGCTTAATTTTCCAGTTGCTAATCGGACAAAATAAAATATCAGGAACCTAATGGATTGACACGGAATAAAGTAACCCAAATATGGAAAGGAGAAAATATTGGCATAATATTTGTTAAAATAGCAATTTTGATTCCACATAGACGACTGTGGTTAGTTTGACAAAAATCAGTTTACTTTTACTAGACAAATTACTAAAGGTTATGTAAAACGGAAGGGTGCAGAAGATAGATTAGGTACAAAATATTTCCACCTCGATTACGATTAATAGGGTTACTTAATTACAGAGAACTTCTGAAAGTCCTCTCAAGAAACTTGGGTACATAAGATAATTCTAGTAAGTGAACCATACAATTCAAATGCCCAAAGACATATTACAAGCTAAGATGCCAAATTTTATGGAAGGATGGGATAATCAGTTACCGATTATTGAGTAGCGCACAACAATAACTATGGCTAGTATATATACATGCGGGAGGATCATAAGGATACATTTTAAACTGCACGGAGTAGCTCCTTATAAAGCATGACGCAGAAGGAAATGTAGATTCCCCGTAAGATAGTTTGAAACACATAAGTGTTCGACCGGATTTAATGTATCAAGTTATAGAAAAGTTAGCCTTATTCAAGAGTGTTTGTGCTTAGAAGCGTCACAGATCGAACCCCAATACGCGACGCCGAGACATAAGAAAATCTCAAGTTAATAATGAGGTCTTCTTGAAAATTTTGCTCACGAAAAGCATAATAACATAATGGGGCAATTTAATCAAGACATTTCACAACAAACTAATCAGAAAAGGGACTAAATTGAATTTTTCCTCAGAATTAGGATCCGTTCACCCTTTAATCATGTTCCAATATTGAAGAAATGCATTAGGTAGTATATAAGTAATAGAGGGTCGATATTAGGAGAAGATTCCAGTAGCTATAAATGAATCAGGAATCTATGCTACAGAAGCACATGAGGTTCAGATTATAGAGAACCTGTCTTACAAAGAGGTTCTATTTGTTGTTTTAGATCGGCATGTCTGCAAGTTAGAGACCAAGAAAGTGACTTATGTAAAGATATAGTGGAGGAATAAGAACATCGAAGGAAAGACATGGTAAACCAAAGAAGAAATGAATTCTAAGTGCCCTCAGTTATTTCAGATAGAAAATCCTTAACGACTGTAGCTTGATCATGTATTAAATGATATTCATAATAGAAGCATTGCAGCGTTTTCAGGAGCACAATTACTTGGACACAAGGAATGGGATACTCCTATTATATAGGAGACTCAATCAAAATTTTCATAAAATACATAAGATCTAATTTCTCCTCTAAGATTTCTTTACATTCGTGGACGAATGTTCCAAATGGGGGAAGGATGTTACACCCCGTAATTTCATGTTAGAATTCTCCTTAAGTGACTCAATAGGAGCCGTAGAGTTGAAGGACATTTACAAAGATAATAATGGATTAAAACAAATTTTTAGTAAGTATCGTAAGGGTTGGAAGGTTAAGAAGCTAATTGAATCGAAGAAAATAAGTTTCGTCGAAAGTCGGCAAGTTGGGAATGATATAACCCGTACTTGTGGGGTGATACTAGGGTGCTTAAGATGATAAGAAGGTAATATTATAAGGTATTTTAGTCGTATGATAGTCGTGTGTTACGTTTTAAAGCCAAGCGAGTTATGAAACAAAAGTCGACAAAAGTTCTCTCAAGTTACATTCTTAATTTTACTAATGTTTTGGGTCTAATTTTACTGAGCTTTTATCTCAATGTACTATGATTTACGGTGTGATTCGCCCATAAAATTAAATATCTACGAGTCTAGTTTACAATGCATTAAATCGTTTATTGATACGACATCGGATTAGAGAGATATTAGCGTTTTCGCGAGACTGTGCAAGCAGCTCCCTATGGGACCCACTTAGACGGTTGATATATCTTGATATATATGTGATGCTTGCAGACCGTTTACACTCATTCGTTTTCACTCTCTTCAGACCCTAGACACCTAAAAATGTTCTCTCAAAGTTCTCTCATGATCCAAGACCCAAACAAAAGGACAAACAACACAAATCAAGTGTCGGGAATCCCGTGGCGCTAGTGAGTTTCTTGTTCTTCTTGTGGTTGCTGATTTTGGTGTGGATACAGCTGGTGTGGGGGGTTGTTTTAAGTAGTTTATGATCTTAAAAATACTCTCCGAAGGTTTTCATATCAACCCTAGGTGTTTTCAAGTCTTCCAGTGTGATTTTAGTGCCGAGAAACCCGAAGTGCTTGCTAATTTCGTTTCCTTGTTCTTGTGGCTGCATTGGAAGGATGCTTTGTGGTGAAGTAATATCAAATTGGAGTTTTTCTATCTGTTTAAAGGTAAGGAACCTCTTACTCTATATATATTTAAGCTTATCCAAGTTGCGGCTAAGTCGTTGAAGCTAGAACTTGTGAGATGTCTATCGAAAGGCTTGTTAGCAATGTTGTTGATTGTTGGACAGTTTGGGAGGCTTAATATGATTAGTATTAATGTTTTTTGGGCTGTTTGGTGATTGTTTTAACCTGCGGAAAGTCATATATATAGGGGAGGTGTTTTTCGTTTTATCATAAAATAGGTTGTGGTTAATATATAATAGTTACGACGCTTAAACGATAACGATAGTATTATTTCTCTTATTATAGACTAAGGAGCCATGACATTTGCATAGCTTGAGGTTGGGTAGTATATACAAGGTATGTGAGGCTATCCCTTTTTTCTTTTGCACGACTCCAATTGTACGTAATGTAAACAAACAAGCTTCCAAAGATACTCCACTCTTAGAAGCTAGTAGTACTTACATTGTTTCCCTTCTTATGGAAAGATTGATGTTGATGTTGCTTAACATATTCTCATGTATCAAATGTTGTTGGTATTTCTTGATTCCTATAAGATTCATGACGAGTTATCTCTAATAACGTATACGGAGGTTACCGACCTTACATCACTCCAAAAGGGTCAGAGTTTGATTCCACGAGTCCAACATGCATTATATATATGTACATATTTTACTCTACCGAGCCACTATATAGTCAGCCGGGTACAGAACCTATTGTGAAACCACTGAGCAGTTGGGTTTTACCGAGCTCCACGTGGTCGAGTACGATTCTACCAAGCCTTATGATGGCCGGGTACGTTTTTACCGAGCCTAATACGGTTGGGTATGATATGATGATTTTGATGCCCACAGAGGCATATGTTATAAAAAATATGTGTATACATATATGTATCATGCATTTCGTGTTAGTAGCCCTCAGAGGCACTCGGATGTTACATGTTGTATCTTCTCTATCTCTCTTTACATTACTGTTCTTATTTATGATTTCCTGCCTTATATACTCAGTACTTTATTCATGTTGACATTTCTTTTATTTATAGATGCTGCATGTCATGCTACAGGTTTGGATAGACAGGTTGACGGTCCTCCCAGTAGGCTACCAGTTCAGCAGGAAGTGTTGTCGCACTCCACTTGTCTCGGAGTTGCCTTTCGAGTCAGTATTCTTATATACATATGTTTATGTTTATGACGGGACCATGTCCAGACCTTATATTTATTATGTACTCCTTATACGTTTGTAGACAGATGTCATGTATATGGATGTTTGTAAGTTCTTGTCGGCCTATGTTTTGAGTGTACAAATGGTCATGTCGGCCTTATAGGCCTGTATCTCGCATGTATAAGTTTGCATATCATGCTGGGTCATCCTATGTATAGTATTCCCTTATGTTTTATTCTTGTTATCTCATGACAACCCTTATGGTCCATTTACGCATGATAGTATGGTTAAGGATACATTAGATTGGCGCTCGGCAAGTAAGGCACGGGTGCCCGTTGTGGCCCTCCGATTTGGGTCCTGATAATGTCATATTAAAAATATATTTATTAATGATAAAACACATTTACCTCGTATCTTTTATACCATCTAACCCACCCAATAAGAAAATGAATCTACTTTAAAATAGCAAAGTTCTAAATTTTAACAAAGTAATTTTTTGTTAAAATGATCGAAGTGAAAAAGACAAACAAACCTTTTGACTGAAGGAAGTACTTTCTTTACATTTTCAAGTCATTAAATTAGTTTTTTCAATCTCAAAAACATTTGTGAGATGATTAAATACTTGATCTGTTCACCTTTTACTAACGTACTTTCAAGTTTTTCTATTGTAAGCAAAAGACAAATATGGAACCCAATGATGTCAACAACTCAATCAATGTTGGAACAAACAACGTCATGAGCATGAGTATAATTTCTGTGGTGAAGGTTAGCAGGATGATTCTGCTAGTGAAACCTACAATGATGCGAATGAAGCAACTCTGATTTAAGAAGAACGAAATATTCGGCGTGCTAGGATTCCTAACCCTGATGATATCGATGATGAATATGTTGCCAATAAGGTGAAAGTTTTGAGAGCGCAGCAAAGGGAAATCATGAACTATCTCTAAAGACAGGAACGAATAATGACTAAATTCCATCAAGCGCTATTGGTTGCTTCAAATAATTCCAATGGTGGAGTTCGAGTCCCTCCTACTTATAACGATCCGAATTCCCAACCATGGGATCATGATGACACCTAACACCCGCTTGCTAGGCAAGCCAATGTTAACTAAGGAGTTAATTAATTTTAACAATTTAGAATAGAATAATGAGAAATAACAACTGAAATACCCTAAAATAAATATGATAAATACATAATTGTGCAGTCTATGAAAATCCAGTAATCCGGAGTCACAAGTACAAGAGTGACTAGAATACTACGAATATGGTCCGAAATGAAATACACTTGTCTGAAAGTAGGAAAATAGTAAAACATGAAAGAAGGGTACTTTAAGGATTGTGAACGCCGTGCAGCTCTACCTTAAGTATCCTGAACAAGTCGGATCAGATCAATCTCCTCTCTGCGCTGCTGGGACCAACACCGGGATCTGCACAAGATGTGAAAAAGTGTAGTGTGAGTACAACCGACCCCTTGTACTCTGTAAGTGTTATGCCTAACCTTGACAAAGTAATGACGAGGCTATGGCAAGACACTCTCAATAAACCTGTACGGATAAATAAAAGACAACAAAATATAGAGAAAATTGATAAACTCATAAGCATGGGACCCGAAGGTCAACTAACAAAGGGCCCCAAAATAACATCTCCATAATCCTCACATCACAATACAGAAATAGAACACTGCAACTACAAATAGTTACAACATATCATAATCTATTTCTGCACGCAACCCAATCCCAACACTTACACAATATCTGTTGCAGCGTGCAACCCGATCTCGATATCATATCAATATCTATTGCAGCGTACAACCCGTTTCCATTATCAGTTCATTTTAATACTGTTTCGGCGTGTAACTCGTTCCCAATATTAACTCATTAATATGAACAACTCAACATCACCAAATTCTGTAATCTCAACATAAAAGGTACTAAAGCGTATAAAACACCAAGAAACTACTAGCGCAACAGAGAACTACCGATATCTCATATTCACAAACCTCAACAAATCATTAACACGAGAATAGCCAAAGGACTCACACAATTGCATATAACATAATAAAGTGCAACAAATAAGGTAAAGATAATAAAGTCAAGTAAGGTCAAAAATCAATGAAGATATATAGTTAATACAGGTAGGAACATATAGCAGGTAAACAGATATTGATCGAGGAATTAATAAATGGAAACAGGTAACAACTAAATGATAAATAACAACTAAGGCGGGAATAACAAGTAAGGACATGTAGTAATCAAAGCATGTAACAAGATATAACATGGAATAAATGACGACATAAAGGTAAATAGCCCAACCCGCATGCTTTAACCCATGACAATGCATATACACTCATAATCTCGCATATACGCCGTCCCCACACATAATGCCCGTAGCAATTAGATTATCAAGTCCTAATTCCCTCAAGTCCAAGTTAAACACAACACTTAATTCTTTCCGCAACGAAATCAAAAATCAATCGCAGATTTGCCTTTCGAACAAGCCTCTAAACCAACAGAATCAAGCCAATTATCAATCAAACAATCTAATATAAGCTTTAGAAACTATCCACGAATGAAAAAGGTTTAATTTTGATTATTTTTGACAAAAGTCAACAAAAGTCAACTTCTGGCTCGCTTGGTTGCAAGCTAAAATTCGGATCAAAACCCGATTACCCATCCACCCCTAGCCCAAATATGTGATTTGTTTTGAAATACGACCTCAATTTGAGGTCTAAATCTCTATTTTGTAAAATTCCTAAATTGTACTTAAACCCCCTAATTTCTACCCTAAAATTCATATATTTGATGGTAAAAACTCATGAAAAGTAATTGAAATTGATTGAAAACTAGTTAATGATGCTTACCAATGAATTTGGGAAGAAACTATTCTTCCAAAATCGCCTCTAGAGAGCTTAGGGTCGAAAAATGGTGTAAAATGAGCTAAGTCCAGATTTTCCAATCTTTTACCCAGCTGCAAATGTTGCAATTGCGATCCCCGCAAATGCGACACACGGATCGCAAATTTGATCACTGCATCAGGCCTACAGAAGTCGCAAATGCAACATAAATCTCGCAAATTCAAGCTAAGCTTCGCACTTGCAAACCTGCCACTCCAAGTCGCAAAAGTGACTCCAAGGTCACAAATGTGACCACCCACTGTCCACAAATGTGACCCCTTCTTCGCATTTGCGAAGTCTCTAGTCCCATCCCCAATTCCGCATTTGCGAGACTGACATTGCAAATGCGAGGCTCGCAATTGCGATCAGTTCTTCGCAAATGCGAGACCTGCAACCTGGGCATATCAGCTGCTATGCATCAACATTCCCAATTCATTCTACAATGCATCCAAAATACACCCGAGCCCCTCGGGCTCCAAAACGAACATGCACACAAGTTTTATAACATTCTATAAACTTTCTCGCTACCTCAAATCAGTAAAATAACATCAAACAGCAAGAATCAATCATCAAAACTCAAGATTTTCACTTAAAACTCAACTTTTTGAGAACTTTCACATAATGTGCCGAAATATGCTCGGGTCACCTAGGACCCCAACCAAACATGCGTACAAGTCCAAAACATCGTACAAACCTACTAAAATAGTCCAATCACTGATCCGAGGTCATTTAACATAAATGTTGGCTGTTGTCAACCCTAACCCCAATTAAGTCAAAAATCATAAAAGCTTTTTGAAAAGTGACACAGACTATGCACGCAAATCAAGAAAGATCAAATGAAGCTATTAGAGGTTTCGGAACACAGAAATTAAGGCTAGTACTCAAAATGACCTATCGAGTCATCACTTATTATGGACATCAGTGTAGTTGCTTTTACTACTTTTCAGCTGACAGGGGTAGCCTACAGATGGTGGCAGACCTAAGAGTCAGGTAGTCCAGCTAGCGCAACACCACTTACATGACATGAGTTCTCAGTTCTCTTCTTAGAGAAGTTTATCCCACAGACTCACAGAGAGGAGTTACGTAGGGAGTTTGAGAAGCTATGCCAGGGGGATATGACTATGACCCAGCACGAGATAAAGATTTGCAGATTTGACACATCATGCAGCATGGTTGGTTCCCACAGAGAGGGAGAAAATCAGAAGGTTCATTGATAGCCTCAACTATGGTCTACATTATAGTTTGGCTCGAGAGGCCGAGACATATGCTAGGTTTGACCTGGTGGTCGAGATTGCTAGACGTTTGGAGCAAGTTCGCAGGCTTGAACTTGAGGAGCGGGAGGCCAAGAGGCCTCGTGGTTTGGATAGTTTTAGCAGTTCCTCATTTGGAGGCCAGTCACATTACAACAGAGGTCGTCCTTTTAGACCCGCTCAGGAAGCTCGTCATGTTCCTCATGGTTCTTCAGTTAGCAACAATTTATATAGTGCTCGCTCAGTCCAGGCACCATTCAGTATGCTGCCTGCATAAAGTTCCTACCGTGCTCCATTTGCTCAGGGTTCCACAGGCAGTTATTCGAATTATCAAGGTTAGCAAATTTATTAGAGAAGGGGTTGCTTTCAGTGCATATACTTAAGTCATCTCATGAGGGATTGCCCTAGACTCCTAAGTGGGGTTCCAAAGCATAGCTCGCAACCTATGATTTCAGCACTAACAACTATACCACCTGCAAAAACCAGCTAGGGAAAGGGCTCAGTCAGTTTGTGGTCGCCCTAGAGGGGAGGTTAGTCAGCCGGTAGTCAGGCCCGTTGCTATGCATTTCCTGCCAGGCCAGAGGAAATTTCTTCTAATACCGTGATCATATGTATTGTTTTAGTGTGCCACATGGATGCTTTAGTATTATTTAACCTTGGTTCAAATTATTCATATGTGTCATCATACTCTACTTATTTGGATATGCCTTATGATTCTTTATAAATGCATGTCCATGTATCTACACCGGTGGGTGATTCTATTATGGTAGACCATGTATATCGATCATGTATGGTGACCATTGGGGGTTGTGAGATGAGAGTTGATCTCTTCTTGCTCAGCATGGTAGATTTTGGCATAATTTTGGGCATGGATTGTTTGTCACCATATCACGTTGTTCTTGATTGTCATGCTAAGACTGTGTTATTGGCTATGCGGGGTTTCTGTGGTTGGAGTGGAGAGGCTCTCTGGATCATGTTCCCAGTAGAGTGGTTTCATATTTGAAGGCTCAACGGATGGTTGAGAAGGGGTATTTGACGTATTTCGCCTGTGTGAGGGATGTTAGTGCTGATACTCCTATTGTTGAGTCGGTTTCAGCAGTGAAGGAGTTCCCAGATGTGTTTTCAACTAATTTTCCAAGCATGCCACCTGACAGGGATATTGATTTTGGAATTGACTTGGTGCCGAGCACTTAGCCCATCTCTATTCCACCATATCGCATGGCACCAGTAGAGTTGAAGGAACAGTTACAACAATTGCTTAATAAGGGTTTCATCAGGCCAAGCATGTCTCCTTGGGGTGCACCAATACTATTTGTGAAGAAGAAAGATGGTTCTACGAGGATGTGCATTGACTACAACCAGTTGAACAAGGTTACTGTCAAGAACAAGTACCCATTACCGCGTATTGATGATTTGTTTGATCAGCTTCAAGGTGCTAGGGTATTCATGAAGATTGATTTGAGATCGGGGTACCATTAATTGAAGATTCGGGCTTCAAATATTCTGAAAATGGCTTTCAAGACCCACTATGGTCACTATGAGTTTCTGGTGATGTCTTTTGGGCTGACCAATTCCCTAACAACTTTTATGCTCCTGATGAACAACGTATTTCAGCCCTTTCTTGATTCTTTCATCATAGTTTTCATTGATGATATAACGGTGTATTCTCGCAGCCGAGAGGATCATGAGCATCATTTGAGGATCATGCTCCAGACTTTGAGGGTGAAGAAGCTGTATGCTAAATTCTCCAAGTGCGAGTTTTGGTTGGACTCGGTGGCATTCATGGGCCACGTGCTACTGAGATCTAGAGTTTCCTTAGTTTGGCTAGGTATTATCGCCATTTTGTGGAGGGTTTTTCATATGTAGCTACCCTATTTACTAGATTGATGTAGAAGGTGCCCAATTCAGGTAGTCTGATAAGTGTGAGGAGAGCTTTCAGAATCTCAAGATTGCCTTGACTACAACTCTGGTTCTAGTTTTGCCTTCGGGATTGGGTTCTTATACAGTCTATTGTGATGCTTCACGGATTAGCATTAGAGTGATTGCGTATGCTTCACGTTAGTTGAAGACTCATGAGAAGAACTACCTAGTACATGATTTGCAGTTGGAAGCCATTGTTCACGCGCTTAAGATTTAGAGGCATTATCTCTACGGCGTGTCTTGTGAGGTGTTCACAGATCACAAGAGTCTCCAACACTTGTTCAAGCAAAAGGATCTGAACTTGAGGCTACAATGGTGGTTATAACTACTAAAGGACTATGATAGCACCATTCTTTATTACCCGAGAAAGGCCAATGTGGTGGCCGATGCTTTGAGTAGGAAGGCTAAGAGCATGGGGAGTCTTGCTTATATACCAGTTGGAGAGAGACTATTAACATTGGATATTCAGCCTTTGACCAATCGGTTCATGAGGTTGGATATTTCGAAGTCCAACAGAGTTCTTGCTTGTGTTGTATCATGACCGTCCTTGTTTGAGTGCATCAAGGCGTGTCAGTATGATAATCCCCACTTCCTTATTCTGAGGGACCAAGTGCAACATGGTGATACTAAGGAGGTTACTATTGGTAATGATGGGGTATTGAGGCTATAGGGTCGGATTTGTATTCTAAATGTGGATGGGTTGCGAGATTTAATTCTTGAGGAGGCCCATGGTTCAAAGTATTCCATTCATCCGGGGCCGAGAAGATGTACCATAATTTGAAGCAGCACTATTTGTGGCGGAGGATGAAGAAGGATATAGTTGAGTATGTTGCTCGGTGTTGAACTGTCAGCAGTTGAAATGCGAGCATCAACACCCTTGTGGTTTGATTCAGAGGCTTGATATTCTGAAGTGTAAGTGGGAGCATATCACTATGGATTTTTAGTTGGGCTTCCACGGACCCTGAGGAGATTCGATGCAGTGTGGGTCATTGTAGACAGACTGACCAAGTCTTCATACTCCACTCCAGTCATGACTACTTATTCTTCAGAGCAGCTGGCTCGAATTTATATTCGGGAGATTGTTCTCTTTTATGGTGTGGCCGTGTCTATTATCTCATATCGAGGAACACAGTATACAGTGCATTTTTTGAGAGCAGTGTAGCGAGAGTTGGGAACACAGGCCGAGCTGAGTATAGCATTTCATCCCCAGACGGACTAGCTGTTCAAGTACACTATTCAGATATTGGAGGACATGTTATGTGCCCGTGTCATTGATTTCAGATGTTCATGGGATCAGTTTCTACCACTAGCAGAGTTTTCCTACAACAACAACTATCATTCGAGTATTCAGATGAACCCTTATGAGGCCTTATATGGGAGGCGATGTCGTTTTTTAATTGGTTGGTTCGATCCTGGGGAGGCTAGGTTGTTGGGCACTAATTTGGTCTTGATGCCTTGGAGAAGGTGAAGTTGATTCAGGAGCAGCTCAGGCAAAAGAGTTATGTAGACAGGAAGGCTCGTGATGTTGCATATATGGTGGGTGAGAAAGTTCTACTCAGATTTTCGCCCATGAAGGGTGTGATGAGGTTCGGGAAGAATGGCAAGTTGAGCCCTCAGTATATTGGTCCTTTTGAGGTGCTTGAGAGAGTTGGAGAGGTGGCCTACAGACTTGCCTTACCACCTAATCTATCGGGAGTTCACCTAGTGTTTCATGTTTCTATGCTCTGGAAATATTATAGGGATGTGTCACATGTTTTGGACTTCAGCACAGTGCAATTAGACGGGGATTTGACTTATGATGTGGAGCTAGTGGCAATTTTGGATTGATAGGTTCAGAAGTTGAGGTCTAAGAACATAACATCAGTTAAGGTTCATTGGAGAGGTCAGCCGGTCTAAGAGGCTACTTGGGATACCGAGAAGGAGATGCAAAGCAAATATACTCACCTTTTTAGACTCCAGGTATGATTCTAGACTCATTTCGAGGACGAACGCTTAAGTGGGGGAGAATGTAACGACCCGGCCATTCATTTTGAGTATTTTAGCCTCGTTCCCCATATTTGATGCTTTACATATGTTTATTTGTGATTACGGGACTTGTCGGGGTGGTTGGTTTGGTTTTGGGAAAATTTTGGAGTGAATTGGGACACTTACTCCAAAGGTTGGAAACTTAAGTTTTAAGAGTTGACCGGAGTTTTACGTTTGTGTAGAAGACCTTGGAACATTGTTTTGATTGTTCCAAAAGTTTTGTATGGTGATTTTGGACTTAGGCGTATGTCCGGATTTGGATTGGAGGTACTTGGGATAGTTTGGTTCTTTTTGGCGAAAGTTGGTAAGTTGAAGGTTTGGAAGGTTGATAGGTTTGATAGAGAGTTGAATTTTTTGATATGGGGTTCGGATTTTGATTCCAGAAGAGGCTTCCCATTGTATCATTTGGGACTTGCATGCGAATTTTGGGGTCATTCCAAGTTGATTTGATATGGTTCCGCATGAGTTTCGAAAGTCGGAGGTTCATTAGTGTCCTTAGGCTTGAATTGAGGTGGGATTCATGGTTTTGTTGCTGTTTGGTGTGATTTAAGTCCTTATGTAGTTCCGTGTTATGTTTTGGGATTATTGTATGAGTGGACGGGGTCCCGAAGACCGCGGGGGTGTTTCGGACTGAGTTCGCACCATTTTCGGACTTAGTAGTATTACTGAAGATTCAGGACTTTTGGTGTTTTCGCATCTGCGGAGGGGGGGGGGGGCTTGGCCGCAGGTACAGCTATTTGTGAGAAGATGAGAATGAGGAGACTGATAGAGGAAGTTCACAAATGCAGACCATTGAGTGAAGGTGCGTAAGTGCAGATGCGCAAAAGCTTCCGCAGAAGCAGCTTGGGGTCCGCAGAATCGGCTGGTCGAGAAGTTAATGACTTCCACATCTGCCATGGGTTTTCCATAGATGCAGTATTGCAGGTGCGGCACTAAGGACCGTAGGTGCGACACTAAGGACTGCAGATGTGGTTTTGCTGGACAGATTTTATATTCGAAGAGTTTGGTTATTTCTCTCATTTTTGGGAGTTGTGGAGCTCAGATATGGGCAATGTTTGGAGTGTTTTTCATCACAATTGAAAGGGTAAGTGGACCTTACTTGATTTTGATGTTATATATTAATTACCCATAGATTATTACACCTAATTTATAAGAAATTTAAGGTGGGATTTGGGTATTTTTTTACTATGATATTGTAGAGTGAGATTTGATGATTTGAGGGTCGATTTGAGGATGAAATTGGATGCAACGCATATATTTGGACTCGTACCAGAATGGGTGTTCGGAATTTGTGAGTTTGGTTGGGTTCCGGGGTGGGAGTCCAGGGTTGACCTTTTGGGTTGGCTTTTTATATTTTGGTTAAAGATATTAGCTTTATGAATTGGAATCATTTCCTATGGCTTTTATGGATGATGTTAAGTTATTTTGGCTAGACTCGAGGCGTCCGGAGGTTGACTCATGCGTGAAGGGCTTCCTAGAGTATCGATTTAGCTTGCTTAAGGTAAGTATCTTACCTAAACTTGGATGAGGTACTAGTTGCATGAGTTATTTGTGAAAGCTACGTTCTATGGGTGACGGACATGTGTGGGGATTGAGCCCATGTGCGTGCATCGGGGTATTATTCCTACTCAGGGTAGTGCTTAGGCTATGATATGCCTTAATTTGATTGCTAAGCTTCATGTTGTGATGTTCCTCCTATTTGTACCCCTTTTGTGATCTATTTGTACCATATTTGAGGTTACGTTAAGGTTACTCTCCTGAAACTATTAATTGCTACTTTCATGATGTATTTGTTGGATTAAGCTATGATAGAACACTTTGCACATGCATACACCTTAACATGTCATTTATACCGGTCCAGGAATATTAAACTTGATATTCATTGATCATGTACATGTATTCTTGTATATATGCTTTTTGTGTGATATGATTTGGACTGGCAGTCTGTGACCACGCCGGGCGGATTGTGCTATTGAGCCTGTGACCACACCAAGTGGATGGTGATTATTGGCACGTGAGTTGTCCGTGTAGCAGGTATTATTGGCATGCCAGTTATCTGTGCAGCACATAAGTTGTCCGTGCGGATCCAGATATTGATATTATTGGCACGTGAGTTGTCCATACTGCACGTGAGTTGTCTATGCAGTTGATATTATTATCACGTGAGTTGTCCGTGCATCACATGAGTTGTCCGTGCAGCGTGTGGATATGGATCCATCCCCCTAGGTCACCCTCTCATATTCCTTATTGATGGTGTACATGCGGTTATTGAGGAAAACTGATCAGTGGTTTGGTATGGTTATGGAAATTCTGAGGAAAAGGTGGTTAGGGGCCTTCACGACAGGTTAGTGGTTTTGGGGTCGTGATGCTTTAAAGCATAAACAAGGCTAAATATCACTAACCTAATCAATAACAAGTATAATATTAATAACCCATAAGAGTTACACACTAGGGATGGATGACGACCTTAGATAAAAGTCTAGCTACTCATAGTAAAAGACATGGAAAGATGAAAATAAGAAGAAATCAAAGACATAAAATCAAAAATAAATGAAAAATGGATGATCTTCTCCAATTGTACCTTAAACTTGCTCAAAATAGCTAAAAGTAACTAACTCTTAGCTGCTACAGTGAAAAGATGCCATAAAAAGTCATAAAATTCTATTTATAAGGCTCCCAAAATCTCTGACAAAATTTCCCTTCAGATAGTTCTGCAGCCGTACATCAGCTTTTGCGGCCCATACTTTGCTGGATTGACATTGCATGTGCTTTTAGTAGGGGAAGTTCTGCGGTTGCACTTCAGTTTTGCGGCCGCACTTCACTTTTGCGGTCCCACTTTATGTTCTGCGGACCTCATTTGAGGAGGATTCAGAATTGTTCAACTACTCATTCTCTGATCTTGGCAGTGTGAACCTGTTTTGCGAATGAAGTGCGACCACATAGTTTCTTCTGCAGACCATATTTCTGCCAAAAGTTCTTGAAGCTTCAATTATTCTTCTGCGGTCGTACTCCTTCTGTTGTGGACCGCAATTGCTTTTGCGGTCGCAGTTGTTTTCTGCTGGACGCACATTTTTCAGCACTTCTTCTCTTCATTGAATTTGGTTAGAACATCTCCTTTTTGAGTCATTTTTCTTCATTGAACTTATACTTTCCATCACCTGCAATTCAACCATTTTCATTAGATTAGGGGACAAAATCAGTACTTTCGGACTAAAAATTATAGCAAAAAGGCACTAATAAGTTGTTAAAATGCACACTTATCAACTCTCCCAAACCTAACTCTGTGCTTGTTCTCAAGGAACTAGATTAGTACACTCATTCCCACACTCTAAGGTCATTTCAAGGAGTCACCCACAAGTTATTTATACTGAGTTGGGACCAATAATTACCCACAATTCTTATGCATTCTAAACAAGGTGCCAAATATTTCAAAAAGGAGCAACTTTCTAATCTCATGTAATTCTAGTGTGACATTTGAGCCTTAAGGGTAGACTTCATTCATCGGGGATTCTTATTCTTTGATGTTAATCATAGTAGACTCCAAACTGTTCCTCTTCGACCTTCCATTTGCATTGCTCACTTCAAAATTTAACACTCAATTTCTAATGCATCAAAGGTTTCACTCTTTTCTCAGAAAGAATGGTCACAAATTAAGCTTCAAGTACTATGCTTGCCCGTCATGTACATCTCCACTAATGTAAGCATACTCAGTTTCAAATCAAATAGGACTTATTTCTGGTTGTAATGAAGGCTTTGGTTCGGGGAAGGATACTATGTGGGGTACAAGTGGTTACACCTTTCCTTAAGCACTTAATTCATCATTTCTTGGTTCACATTTGTCATAAAACATCATAGATAGAACCCTTAGTGGTATTTATTTGTTAAGATCCGATTAGTCGTTTTGAGCTTCAGCGTTTCATTTGATGGTTTGAGATCTTGAGTAGCTTCAATTTTTGTATTATGTCTTGCATGTATGGTCAGATTTTATGTCTTTGAGCGATTCGGGGTTGATTTGGAAGAATGATTCTCATTTTAGAAGCTTTAAGTTGGAAGAGTTGGCCAAGTTTGACTTTTGCATATTTGATCTCGGATCAGAGTTTTGATGGTTCCGTTAGGTCCGGATTGTGAGTTTGGACTTAGGCATATGTGACTTAGGCATATGTCCGGAGGTGGATTTGGAGGTTCCTATGTTATTTTGGCATGAATTGGCGAAAGTTAGATAGTTGAAGGTTTGGAAGGTTGATAGGTTTGGCCGAGAGTTGAATTTGTTTATATCAGGTTTGGATTGTGGTTTCGGGAGTTGGTATAAGTCTATTGTGTCACTTGAGACTTGCATTCAAAATTTGAGGTCATTCCGAGTTGATTTGATATGGTTCAACATGAGTTTTAGAAGTTGAAAGTTCATTAGTTCATTAAGCTTGAATTGAGGTGCGATTCGTAGTTTTGATGTTGTTTGGTGTGATTTGAGGCCTCGAGTAGATATGCGTTATGTTCTAGGATTGGTTGGTGTGATTGGATGGGGTGCCAGGGGCCTCGGGTGTATTACAAATGAGTTTCGGTCCATTTCGCTCATGTTTAGAGTTGTTGGTTTTTTGGTGTTATACTGTTCATCACGATCATAGAGTGTTATTTGGGTGGCTGATGTTTTGTTCATTGCGTTCGTGAAGAAAGGGACACGTCCGCGGAGCCTGGAGGGGAGGTGTTCATCTCGTTCACGCACATGAGATCGCGTTCGCATAGGGTGAATACTGGATGGGGTTGCCAGTGGATGGCCTTCGCATTCGCGTGTTAGAGGTCACATTCGCATAGGCTAATTGAGGTGATGGGTCGCGTTCATAGGGCTCATACCGCGTTTGCAAAGAGGATTCTTAGCCAGCTGATGTTTTGTTCTTCATGATCGCGAAGAAGGTCACACGATCGCAAAGAGGACCCTTGGGCAGACTTATATAGTATTCTATTTTGAAGGCTTTTGTTATTTTATCACATTTTGAGTTAGAGATCTCGGTTTTGGGCAATTTTGGAGGGGATTTTTACGATTTGGATTGGGGTAAGTATTTTTGACTCGGATTTCTTTATACTTCATGATTCCAACCTCGATTTTGCTTTCTCACATACTAACGTTGAGTGTGAAGACCACTTCTGGAGTGAACCACCTTTATTTGCTTTCTCTACTTTTTGCAAAGACTTACTAGGGACTCCTTCATTAAGATCAGCCCAGGCCTGTAATAACTCTCTTTAATTTCCTGCATAATAATAATATCTCATTTTTAAGCAAAAATAAAATCCTTGATTTTAGTGTTTGATTGATGATTTGAATTTGAGAAATTGAGGATTTTAGTAAAAATGTTTCTAAAACATAAATTGATAATATGAAGGCCGATTTGAGGTCGGAATTGGATGGTTTTGGTATGGTTGAACTCGCATCGGAATAAGTGTTCGTATTTTGTGAGGTTTGTCTGGTTTTGAGGTGCGGGCTCGGGATTTACTTTTTGGGTTGACTGTTTGATTTTCATTAAACATCAAAGCTTTATTGTTTGAAATCGTTTCCTTTGGATTTTATTTATGATGTTAAGTTATTTTTGCTAGATTCGAGCCGTCTGTAGGTTGTTTCACACGGTAAAGGCTTCTTAGAGTACTGATTTAGCTTCTTTGAGATAAGTATCTTGCCTAACTATGTGTGGGGGAAACTACCCCGTAGGATTTGGTCTAATTGTATTATTATACTATGTGAAAAATGTGTACACGAGGTGACCAGTGTGTACCCGGGCTTATATGTGGAAGTTGACCGGTTTAGACTCTTAGGTTCTTAATATTCTTTTAATTGAAGTTGTTGTTATATGGAATATCTTTTACTATTGAGTTATTTCACGTTTAATTTTGTTGTTGTTCAAATTCTTATATAAGTTATTTTTGAGTCGTGGGCTTTGATTTATTGTGATATTGGTGTTGTTGTTTTGGCAATATTATGGCATATGTGGACATGTTGTGGGGATTGATTGTTGTTGTGCAGAGCATAATGGTGGCATTTCACTATTGTTGATTGTGCAGAGCTATATGGGTGGCTATTTATATATTGTCTGGGCAAAGCGATATGGGTGGCTATTGATATACTGTCTGGGCGGAGCGATACATGTCGCTAATGTGTTATTGTTAGGGCGGAGTGATACATGTGGCTATTGATATATTTTTTGGGCGGAGCGATATAGGTGGCTATTGATATATTGTTTGGACGGAGCGATACAGGTAGCTATTATGATATTGTCAACGCAGTGAGATAAGGGAGGCTTTGTGGGGATGATATGTGATGGCCTGAGGGCGTGTTGTTGACGAAAAGGGGCATTCTTGCTTGTGCTTATATCTTCCTTGTGTGTGTCATGCATATTACGTTATTTGTTGTGTTCTTCACATTGTACTACTCGATGTCTCTGATATTACTTGATGATTTGAGCTGTGCTAGTACACTTGCACATGCATACACCGTAACGTGTCATTTAGACAAGTCCAGGAGGATAAAACTTAATATTCATTGATCATGTATGTGTATTCTTGTATATCTATTTTCTCCGCGATATGGTTTGAGCACGTAGCCTATAACCACGCCGGGAGGATTTTGATATTGAGCTCATGACCATGCCGGGCGGATTGTGATATTAAGAATATGACCACATCGGGTAGAATGTGATATTTACATGTGAGTTATCTGTGCGGTTGTGACTTATGTTATGGCACAAGGTCTTGGCCGTGCGATGGTGATTGATAATATGGCATGAGGTGCTATGTGTATGAGATTCGTGATTTGTGACTTGGGATTTTTGGTTATGAGGTGTAGTTCCTTAGGGTGACTCTTCTTGTAAATCTTGTGTTGGAATGGTTTGTTGATTAGAGATGTCGTTGTTTTGCCTTAATTGCTTTCACTTTTATTTTATCCATGCTTTGATTATTTTGCTGTTATCACATGATATCTCTTTGTGCCATTTATTTTTTTTGCTTTTCGTTGTTAGATTTATATTGATATTCTGCACGGGTTATTTGATTAGTAAGTGTCTTGACTTGAACCTCGTCACTACTCCACCAAGGTTAGTTTTGATACTTACAGAGTACCGATTGTGGTTTACTCATACTACACTTCTGCATATTTTTGTGTAGATCCAGGTGTTGGAGGCTGTGGACCCAGGCAGTGTTAGCTTCTTTGATCGCGAGGATTCAAGGTAGAGTTGCTCGATCATCGCAGTTCCTTTGAGTCCTTTCCTTTTAATTATATTGTTAATTCTCTCTCCGAACTATATTATATTTTGTATTGAGATATTTCTATGTATTCAGCTGGAGCTCGTGACTCTGTACTACCTAGTCTTGGGAATTTGCTGTGATTATCGTCGTGTTGGCTTATATCACCTTTACTTTCTGCTTTTATATTAAACTCTGCTTCATTATATCATGGTTTTAATGGCTTAACCGTTGTAAGTGATCATCTTACCTAGTTTTAGAGACTAGATGCCATCACGATCTTTAAAGTGGGATTTTGGGTCGTGACATTCTTTTTCTTGGAGACTAGAGAGACTTGCCATTACTCTTTGTTGACAATTTCATACATTTTCTTCCTTGATTTTATGCTAGAGATACTTGGCTCACTTTATTTCCTCAATCTCCCTTTTAGCCCCTTTTTGGGATCCTTTTTGTTCACATTACTTGCTTTTCTTTCCTTTTCTTTCATGAAGATCATTTATTTTCTTTCTTTTTGATGCCTTGGTAACTCTTTAGATTTCTCAATTCTCCCCAAACTTAGGGTTTTGGCCACATACTACATATGAGTGCTTAGGAAGGTTCGGGTTCCAAGAGGAGATTATGATCACAAGATGAAAGGCTTAAAGCAAGGTTGCCAAAAGAAAAAGGCTAAAGGCTCAAAGGGGTTGACTACGGATAATGATCATAGGTTGGCAATTGAAATCTCAAACGGTCCAAGGAAAGCCTACAATCAGCTTTCAAGCCAAGCAAACTCATAGTTTCCCCTTGAAGCACATTCGGGGTAAATTCTAGACTATCCACTCAAACTCTTGGACTAGCAACAAAATTTCACCTCAGCTCTCATTCAAATAGACCGTAAAAGAAGATAGAATCTAAAACCCACAATAACCACAATTGAACTACTACTACTACTACTACTACCACGGCTGCCGCCATTGCTATCGCCACTGCTAATGCCACTACCACCGCCACCGCCACTGCCACTGCCACCGCCACTGCCACGCCACTGCCACTGCCACTTCCACTGCCTTTGCCACTCCCACTGCCACTGCTACCGCTATCGCTACCGCCACAGACACTGCCACTGTCACCGCTACTGCTGCCGCCACGGCTACCGCCAAGACTACTGCCAATGCCACCACCATGGCTACCGCTACGGCTACCGCCACGGCCACTGCCACGGCAACCGCCACTGTCACGGCCACGGCCACTGCCACAGCTACCGCCATGGCCACGACCACTGCCACTGTCATCGCTATTGCTGCCACCACGGCTACTGCCACTGCCACCGCCATGGATACCGCTACGGCTACCGCCACAGACACCGCCATGGCTACTGCCATGGCCACCGCCACAGCTACCGCCACCGCCACCGCCACTGCCACGCCACTACCACCGCCACTGCCACTACCACCACCACTCCCACCGCCACTCCCACTGCCACTGCCGCTACGGCTACCTCCATGGCTATCCCCACTGCTACCGCCGCGGCTTCTGCCACGGCTATTGCTACTGCTACCGCCACTGCCAATGCCACTGCTACCGTAATTTCCACCGCCACTCCTACAACCACCGCCACCGCTACTACCACCGCCACTCCCACCACCACTACCACCGCTACGACGACCGCCACCGCTACTGCCACGGCCACTGCCACAGGCACTGCTAATGCCAGGGCTACTCCTATTGCCACCGCCATGGCTGCTGACACTATTACCACCAAGGCTAGCCCCAATTCTATCCCCACTGCTACTGCTACGACTACCGCCACTGCTACCGCTACTGCCACTACCACTGCCACTGCCACCGCCACTGCCACCGCCACTGCTACCGCCAAGGCTACCGCCACGGCTACCGCCACTGCTACTGCCACGACTACCAGCACGACTACCGCCACTCTTACCGCCACCGGCACCGGCACCGGCACCGGCACCGCCAATGCCACTTCCACTCCCACTGCCATTGCCACTCCTCCTACCACTTCCACTTCCACTTCCACTGGCACTGCCACTACTACTACCATTGCTACTGCCACTGCTACTGCTACTGCTACTGCCACTTCTACGATTATTGCTACTGTCACTGCTACTGCCACTACTACTGCCACTACTACTACTACCACTACTACTACTACCTTTTGGAAAGAAACGTGATATTAAGAAAACCAAAGGCTTATTAACAATAACAAGAAATAAAAAATATCTATTTACACGGCTGCCGCCACGGCTGCCGCCATTGCTTCCGCCACAGCTACGCTACTGCTACCGCCACTGCTAATGCCACTGCCACCGCCACCGCCACTGCCACTGCCACTGCCACTGCCACTACCTTTGCCACTCCCACTACCACTGCCACTGCTACCGCCACGGCCACTGCCACTGTCACCGCTATTGCTGCCACCACGGCTACTGCTACTGCCACCGCCATGGATACCACTACGGCTACCACCACGGCCACCGCCACTGCTACCGCTACCGTTACCGCCACTGCCACCGCCACGCCACTGCCACCGCCACTCCCACTGCCATCCCACTGCCACTGCCGCTACTCCTACCTCAATGGCTATCCCCACTACTACCGCCGCAGCTACTGCCATGTCTATCGCTACTGCTACCGCCACTGCCACCGTCACTACCACGCCACTGCCACCGCCACTCCCACCACCACTGCCACCGCTACGGCGACCGCCACCGCTACCGCTACGGCCACTTCCATTTCCACCGACAGGGCTACTCCTATTGCCACCGCCAGGGCTACTCCTATTGCCACCGCCGAGGCTACTTCCACTGCTACCACCAAGTCTACCCCCACTGCTACTGCCACTGCCACTGCCACTGTCACTGCCACCGCCACTGCTACCGCCAAGGCTACCGCCACGGCTACCGCCACTGCTACTTCCATGGCTACCGGCACAACTACCGCCACCTACACCGGCACCTCCACCGCTACTGCTACTGCCACGGCTACCGGCATGACTACCGCCACTCTTACCGCCACCGGCACCGCCACCACCAGTGCCACTTCCACTCCCACTGCCATTGTCACTCCTACTGCCACTTCTACTTCCACTTCTACTGCCACTGCCACTACTACTACCATTGCTACTGCCACTGCTACTGCTACTGCTACTGCCACTTCTATTGTTACTGCTACTGTCACTGCTACTGCCACTACTACTGCCACTACTACTACTACTACTACTACTACTACTACTACTACTACTACTACTACTACTACTACTACTACTACTACTACTACTACTACTACTACTACTACTACTACTACTACTACCTTTTGGAAAGAAATGTGATATTAAGAAAACCAAATACTTATTAACAATAACAAGAAATAAAAAATATCTATTTACACTACCAAAATATAACTATTGATTACTACTAAATGTATCAAACTATTATTAACTAACAAATGTATCATCCAATTATTACATACCAAATTCATCAAATCAAATCAAATTATCCACCCGCAAATAAAAGTACGCATTGTTCCCAATAATTAACAAAACAGAATCAAAGAGTAGAGAGGGGCAAGGAAACTCCCTAAACATCCTTAGTCACTAGAGTATCAGCAAGTGAGTTAGTCCGAGCTGGCTCAGCTAACTACATAGTATCATCATACATGGGAGCTGCCTGAGATATGAACATTTCACGCACTGCAACAGCAATGCTGGATGCAAGGCAGGGCTCTTCAGTGTCAGTTATAGGGGAATCATAAGAGGTCTGAGCTAGGTGTGGCTAGGCGGGGTAAATTATCATGTCAAAGGTGCAAGTTTCCCGCCTCTGCTATCTATTTCACTTTGGCCCGCAGTGACTCAACCGACTTCTTGCTAGCCTGAGTCTTTCTCATCTTCTTCACTTGCTTGGTCAGCCTGCCAGTCACTGCAACATGCTGAACCGAAGTATCCATGATCATCTTCTGGTTGTCCAAGATCTTTTCAAGCTTCTCAGAAGTGTCTGGCTTTGTAGAGGGCTGCCCAGAAACTTCACTGGATAGCTCGAACAACTTTGATGTACTGCATCTAGTTCTTGAGACTTACCAGTGCCTAAGAGAACCGCAAGGAAGATAACAGGCCAGTAGGCATAGGCACAGGCCTTAGAGCTAGTGTAGGTAGTGGAGCAGGAGCTGATGGTGGCCTAGAATCTGTACACATGGCATGGGTAGAAGGTTCAGTTAAAGATTAGGAAATATCATAGGACTGACAACTGCTACTACAGGCTCATCAAATTGGCTAGTAGTAGTGGGAGGTTGGCTACTCTTCTTCGACTTGGGGTTTCTGGGGTCATGTCATTTGTACAAGTCAAAGGGGCCAGTTGGCTTAATCTTGGTGTCAAATGGTATATACTCCACCTTTGCATCTGTCAAGTACTCTTTGATAGTACTAGGGTACGGGAAAGAAGTATTTGTTTGTTGACCTACTAAAGTAATGTTGGCCGACATCAAGGCACACACATTAATTGAGTACCCATCCATGATGGATGCCCCTAGCACTACCCTCTCAAAAGGTAGATTGTTTTCATTCAAGCACGAATCAAGTCTGGCACACATAATTGTCTACCAACCCTTTGCCTCAAAGCTCAAGGTCTTGTAGAAGATTGGCACTCCGACACCTATCCAAGGAGGGGTAGGCCTTTGTCACGACCCAAAATTCAACTTGTCGTGATAGAACCTAACTCATGCCGCTAGGTAAGCCAATTAGCACCAATCCAACTCAAATGAGATTAACTGAGAAAATAAATGATGAAATAACTGAGCTTTTATACAAAATCCTAAGGACTGGTAGTACAAATCGTGAGCTTCTAAGACTTAGAGTTTACAAAGCTGGTATGAAATACATACATCATCTGTTCGAAATGTAGATAAATAGATTTTTATAAATCTGAAGCTACCATGAACAAGAGGCAGCTACAACTGGAACGCAAGTACATTTTCAATGCCAGCTTCCGCCATACACAAAAACAACAACTCCAAAATCTGCACGCAAGGTGCAGAAGTGTAGTATGAGTAAATTCGACCCCATGTACTCAATAAGTAACAAACCTAGCCTTAGGTTGAAAGCAGTTACGAGCTTGGACAACGGTCAGAATCCAACACCAACAGCCAAGAACAACTCGTAACAATATAATGAAAACAATACAAGTAATACTCAAAGATATGATGCTCAACTTGTTCATAGTTACGGAAAATATGCATGCTTTTCAGGTATAACAGTAAAGCCCAAAGTTTTCACCGAAGTCACCAAAATGTGAGTATGTTAGAAAAACTATGATTTTCCCCCAAAACATTCAACAACAAATAAGATGCTCCATTATCGGATAGCATGAGGAAAGTACATCTCTATAACTATGTGTCAATGTGTATGAGAATTCATAAATGTCACAAAACCGTATAACATGAGGAAATGCATCTCTATGCCTACATGCCAAGTATGCATGTCAAATGTAATAAACCACAGTGATAGACTCATGTGATCATACTCTCAAAGTATTCAACCTTACTCAGCACACTCAATCACTCAACACCTCCTAATCACTCAACACTCTCAATCACTTGGCACTCGCACTCGGCAATCACACTCGTACTATACACTAAGTACATGTGCTCACTGCTAGTATGTCGGACTCCGGAGGGGCGGATCCTGCCCAAACGCTAATAAAAGCCAATCATGTCATGCTTCAATGTGCAACCCGATCCCATGACAAATCAATAAAATCTGTTGCAGCGTGCAGCCCGAACTCATAAATATCACTCACAATTAGGCCCTCGGCCTCACTCAGTTATCAATCTCCAGTCTCTCGAGCTTACAAAACTCATGCCAATCAGCCCAAAACAATGATACATGATGTAACAATAAATGATAACAGAGACTGGGATATGATATGCAAATGATGAATGCAACTGAGTACATAACTGCAATTTAAGAAAATAACTCAACAACAAAAAGAACCTCTATGGGTCCCAACATACCAACATATAGCCCAAAGTCAACCAAAACGTCAAACCTAGGCCCACACCTCAGAACCCGATAAAACTCACAAAATCCGACAACCCTTCCAATTACGAGTCCAATCATACTAGTTTCACTCAAATCCGACTCCGAATTGATGTTCAAAACTCAAACATTCACGTTATGAAATTTTAGACAAAACCCCCAAATTTCTCTTTGAAATTCATAATCCAAGTGCCAAAACCAAAGATAGGTTCATGAAATATAATCAAAACCGAGTAGAGAACACATAACCCAATCCATATGGTGAAAATCGCGTCGAAAATCATCTCAATTCGAGCTCCCCAACTCAAGATGTGGTTAAATCAACAAACCCTCAAAATATATGCTTCTGCCAGCCCTTTTTGCATTTGCAGACAAAAATACCGCACCTGCAGCCTCACATTTGTGAGCCAACACATCGCACCTTCGACTACAACGTAAAGAACCAATACCACACCTGCGGAGCATCTTCCGCACCTGCGACTCCGTAGAAGCACCTGAACCACCGTAGGAGAAGACACCCAGCTCGTACGCAGAAGCGGTCATGATTTCGTAGAAGCGCTTGCACATCTGCGCTTATACCTCCGCAGGAGCGGAACTCACCACAATACCTCCTCTTCGCAGAAGCGAGAAGTCCATCGCATAAGCGTGTCCGCACCTGCGGCCGGATATGCTCATGTGCGAAGAACCAACACCAGAACTGCAAACATGACCAAAATGATTCGAACCACGTCCGAAACTCACCCGAGCCCCTCAGGATCCCATCCGAACATACCAAACAAGTGCCGTAAAATAACATGGAACTAATCGAGGCCTCAAATCACACATAGCAATATCAAAACCATGAATCACACCTCAAATCAAACTTAATGAACTTTGAATCTTTCAACTTCCAAAACTCGTGTCGGACCTTATCAACTCAACTCGAAATGAAAAAGAATTTTGCACACAAGAAACAAATGACATAACGAATCTATTTTAATTCCCGGAACCATAATCTGGACCCGATATCATTAAAGTCAAATCTCGGTCAAACTTATGAACATTTCAAACCTTCAAATTGCCAACTTTCGTCAATTGATGTCGGAACCTTCTAGAAATACCCAAATGCAACTCCAGGCATATGCTCAAGTCCAAAATCACCATCCAGACCTAAAGGAACCATCAAAACTCAGATCCGTGGTCAAATACTCAAAAGTTAAACTTGGTCAACTCTTTCAACTTAAAGCTTTCTAGTTGAGAATCATTCTTCTAAATCAATTCCGAATCACCTGAAAACCAAAATCGACGATACACACAAGTCATAATACATCATATGAAGCTACTCAAGACTTCAAATGGCTGAATGGAATGCAAATGCTCAAAACAACCAGTCCGATTGTTACATTCTCCCACCTTTAACATACTTTCGTCCTTAAACATGCCAGAGTCGTTCCAAAGCCATCAAATCGCCATATAACCTTGCCATGCACATACCCGAGGGTGATCCCACGTCACCCCCATTCCATGTAAGCCTGACAACACAACATTACTGAATATCATTACCTTAATCTTAGCCCTCAAGCCTTAGAACACAATTTCCAACATCTGGAATTCCTTACAAGGCACGAATCTCGCATCTACACACTGTATAAGTCTGAACAAGCTGTATCAAGCCATATCCATAATCCATGATGTAATCACATGATATACCACATAACACGCATACTCGTAGCAACAATTCCCGATCACAATAACTGCTCAAAACAAACCCAATACCGGTAATAAACCTCATATCAAATAAAACCTAGTTCAAAACCTTCGTAAACTGCCGACGATGAAAGAAACATGCAGAAACGCCTACCCACTCATCAGATCGACAAGTCATGGAGCTCTCTCACTCGTCCAACTAGAACCAAAGCCAAATTCTTAGTCGACTTTCGATATTATTCTTCCAAACATACCGTAATCAAATCTGATTGTATCCATTCTAGGTTCAATGACCTTATCTCATCAAACACAACTACTCTATTGACATGCCCCACCAATATAACCTAAAGTCACAACCATGCAATCTGTGCACCAACAAGCAATGATTCATATGTACTCAAACATGGAAAATGACTCAAATGAGAGAACCGTCCGGCAAGGTCAACAAGTGCCACCACAAAGGCAATGCTACAAACCCATCACACATAGTAGAACAAAGACACATGAATCTAATACAAAAGATCATATTCCAACATAACCCAACTGTAATGTGTGACCCCATCCAAACTCTGGTCCACAATGACCTAACCATAGAAATTCGACATCAAGTACACGAAGTGCATGACCATAACCATGGAGAAGCGAATAACACTATATACCAAAGCATGAAAAGACCATAACCAAGGCGTAATCAACCACTTAACACCACAATAACCATCTCGCTCGCATTCTGCTACAAGGCCCATATAGAATCGCATCATGTGTGCATATAACCAATAAAGCACAACCCCTCGTAGCATAGAAGAGCAACACATAGAACTTATCAGAACACGAACAAGCTCAACTCTAACCGAATGCCACTCCCCTCAGCACTAACATCTCTAAGTCAATAAATCCGACCCCGTGTAAAATACACATCCTTGTTGGGCCTACCAATGGGCCCCCAAATCAACTCCGGTCATCCCCAAATGGATAAATGGCCCTTCAAAAGGCCACAATGACCTAACCATAGCATGTACTACCATCTGGTAACTTAGGCAACATCTTCATAGTACGTAACCCTAAAACAATCTGCTTTTGAGAATTCCAATCTCCAAATCCATAGAACACATGAATTATCCTAGCTGATCCCAACTTCACAACTCAAATGAATAACACATCTCTCATACATAATCATTCCCACTAAAAATACTTTTATAACTCTTCCATGCCACATAGCAAATATCTGAACATCAGCAGTCGATAAACCAGGCGAGTACCGCATAACCAATGAAACATCCGTAAGTCAAAACACAGTGCGCCTTCTGAAATGCGCACCCTTCTAAGACAATACCAAGTAGTAATAGCATTCATCTAATCACTTGAAACCGTCTATTATGTCTAAGAATTCATGACCTTCCCTTCAAAACTGAACCGTGACCTTGGACAAGCAAATCTCAATCCCACATGATGCACCACGTCTATCATGCCATTATATGAAAAGCAGGAGAATCTCATAATCAACTCTGAGTCACAAACATATTACATACTCAATTAGCTATAAACCTTCCACATGATCCTATTCAAGAGAAAACCACCACGCACAACCAACTCCCATGCCTGTAGAAAATATCCATCCCAAGCCATGGTAGAAATCATCGAGAACTCTACGAAGCCCAATTTGCACATAACCAAGCCATCGGAACTGAATCCCTCTAACTCAACCAAGTCATGCAGGTCACCAAAACCCAAGAGTATTACCACAAAACACCTGTAGAGACTCACCACATCATAAGTACCCAAAGATCCGATCATATCCATTACCGTGCTGATCCAACCTACTACCAAGCTGTCCTATTTCTCCGAGTTCCTTCCGAATTACCCTCAAGTTGACACTTCTCCTTGCCAGAACACCACGATCCTTACCCAAAGGTCAGCACAAGAGATTCTAACATAAAACCACACTGCCTTAAGGCCCATAAGCCATTGTATTCCCTCTTAAGCACCCTAAAAGTACCACAACCAAGACACCTACTCTGAAGAGACCTTTTGTGAATCTAAATCTGTTCCCTTGACATTCCTGATACAAAAATGTAGAATCCATAGTGATACAGAAATACCTCAAGTCCCGACACCATCCACAACAAATCTCAAATTCTAGCCATATACAAGTCCGAAAAATTCTCAATTGCCACATATAAATCTTGGATCCATTAGAACCTTCTTGAGAGTCATCCACTCTTCTCAGATCTCAGTTGCACCAGCCAAACAGACCGAATGACTTGTGCCCATTAGCATGACAACACCCCAAGAAGTAATCCACACCTCTAAGCAACCGAGTGAATACTTTTATTGGTACATTACATCCATCACGAACAACAACCCTAGACCATTTCCAGGACTCCCATGTATCCAAAAGGGGTAATACATCATGCATCCAGGAATTCCTTACTCAAGTCATCCTCAAAACCTACCTATGGGAGTCATAACCGACCAACAAGTATGCTTCATATTGAAACAAATATAACACATAACCATGTAATCAAATTGCCGATGGCAAACTCCCCCATTTGGCTCAAAGTCATAGAACAAAACACCCGATAACTAACAATACCCATACTCTATCACTGCCATAATCCCACAGTGAGATTTAACAAAATTCTTCACAAGCTCCTGCAACACAACCCATAAAATACCTTAAATCATTTGATAATCCCACATTCATCCTTGTGACAGTCAATTTAAATTTCTCAACCAATCCAAACTCAAATCGCAACACATATAACCCACTAGTAGAAAAGAAACCCTCCACACAATATCATAAGGATGACACATTTGTAGATTACCCCGCAGGTGACAACCCACCTGCTTAGCCTTAAACTGACATCTCTTTATACCCTTTCACAACCATAACTTCTACGCAATTACTTAATCTCCCAGAGTCTAAACTCATCAACAAGACATGAAAATCTACTTCGTTCCACAATGAAATATCACGAAAGAATCTCTCAAAAACCTTCATAACTCAAGACTGTATGACACATCCATAGAAATCGAGCATCCAATAGTCCTTTTCACATCTCAAACAAACTCTTCCCGTAATATTCAAACCATCTGAACACATACCGTAGTCACATCCTACTCATCATATAGCCATCCAACCACTCACCTAGCCATTAGTCCCACTCATAGGGATACTACTGGACATAGAAGTCCAAAAGCACAAGCTAACAAAACTGAAACTACCGAGCCTAAACTGCGGTCTAAACCTGGCCTCAAGTTTTCCGAACTGGCCCATCATCAAACATATAAAAATAATTTCGCACCTCATTCATGGAATTCCACAAGCCGTCGATATACATCTGATACCGAGTGCTCACATGCGCATACGAGTGAGTGGAAGGAATTTAAAGAGATATGCTTCAAGCTTAATCAATACCGCACGATAAGGAAAGAAAGATGTGAAGTTTATCCTAAATACCCTATAGCCTCTCAAAAATACGTATGGGTGTCATCATATCGATCCACAAGACACTAGTCATGATGGAACCTAACTCATCCAGCTAGATAAGCCAATTAGCAATAAATCAACCCAAATGAGATTAATTAAGAAAATAAATGATGAAATAACTGAGCTTTTATACTAAATCCCAAGGACTGGTAGTACAAATCATGAGCTTCTAAGATTTAGAGTTTACAAAGCTGGTATGAAATAAATACATCACCTATTCGAAATGTACATAAACAAATTTTTATAAATCTAAAGCTTCCATGAACAAGAGGCAGCTACAACCGGAATGCAGGTATATCTTCAATGCCAACTTTCGCCATACACAACAACATCGGCTTCAAAATCTGCATGCAAGGTGAAGAAGTGTAGTGTGAGTACAACCGACCCTATGTACTCAATAAGTAACAAACCTAACCTTAGGTTGAAAGCAGTGACGAGCTTGGACAACTGTCAGAGTCCAACACCAACAGCCAAGAACAACGCGCAATAATATAATGAAAATAGTACAAGTAATACTCAACGATATGATGCTCAGCTCGTTCATAGTTACAGAAAATAGGCACGTTTTTCAAGTATAACAGTAAAGCCCAAATCTGTCACCGAAGTCACCAAAATGTGAGTATGTCAGAAAAACTGTGATTTTTCCCAAAAACTTTTAACAACAGATAAGATGCTCCATTATCACATAGCATAGGAAATACATCTTTATGCCTACATGTCAATGTGTATGAAAAATTATAAATGTCACAAAATCGTATAGCATGAGGAAATGTATCTCTATGCCTACATGCCAAGTATGCATGTCAAATGTAATGCACCACAGTGATAGAATCATGTGCTCAAGCTCTCAGAATATTCAACCTCACCCATCACGCTTAATCACTCAGTACCTCCCAATCACTCAACACTCTCAATCACTCAGCACATCCCAATCAATCAACACTTTCAATCACTCGGCACTCGCACTTGGCACTCTCACTGAACACCGGCACTCGGCACTCAACACTCAGTGAATGCGCTCGCTGCTGGTATGTCAGACTCCATAGGGGCGGATCCTGCCCAAGCACTAATATAAGCCAATCATGGCATGCTGCGGCGTGCATCCCGATCCCATCATGAATCAATAAAGTCTGCTGCGACGGGCAACCGGATCCCATAAATATCACTCATAATCAGGCCCTCAGCCTCACTTAGTCATCAATCTCTCCAGTCTCTCGGGCTCACAAAACTCATGCCAATCAGCCCAAAACAATGATACACGATGTAACAATAAATGATAACAGAGACTGAGATATGATATGCAAATAATGAATGCGACTAAGTACATAACTGCAATTTAAGCAAATAACTCAAGAACAAAAATGACCTCTGTGGGTCCCAACAGTACTAACATATAGCCTAAACATGATTTCTAACATGAATCACAGCTCAATTCCTCTAATACATGGAGAATACATGAATATTAACAAGATTAGATAACTACACAGATCCACATAATCAACCGAGTCACAATTACTATGGTGCACGCCCACACGCCCGTCACCTAGCATGTGCATCACCTCAACACCAACCACATAACACGTAGTTTGGGAATTCATGCCCTCAGCACCAAGTTTAGAAGTGTTACTTACCTCAAAAAAGTCGAATCTAATACCGAGCAAGCCAAACAGTATTCTATAAATACCATCCCGCGCATACCAACCTCTGAACGACTCAAAACTAGCCAAAAGAAATTCAAGAACATCAAATGATGCTAAAGAAAACAAACCCAATCAATAAAGGTGGAATCTTTAATCAAAAGCCAAAAGTCAACCAAAAAGTCAAACCCGGTCTCGCACCTCAGAACCCAGCAAAACTCACAAAATCCGATAATGCATTCAATTACGAGTCCAACAATACAAGTTTCATTCAAATCCGACTCTGAATCGATGTTCAAAACTCAAATATTCACTTTATGAAATTTTAGACAAAACCCCCAAACTTCTCTTCGAAATTCATAATCCAAATGCCAAAAACGAAGATAGGTTCATGAAATATAATCAAAACCGAGTAGAGAACACTTACCCCAAACAATGTGGTGAAAATTTCCTCAAAAATCGTGTCAATCCGAATTCCCCAACTCAAGATGTGAATAAATCAACAAACCCTCGAAATATATGCTTTTGCCCATGCCTCTTTGCATTTGCGGACACAAATGCCGCACCTGCGGCCTTGCATTTATGAGCCAACACGTCGCATCTGCGACTACAACTTAAAGAACCAAGACCGCACTTGCGGAGCATCTTCCGCACCTACGACTCCATGGAAGAACCTGAGCCATCGTAGGAGCGGACACCCAGCTCACACCCATTCTTGCAGAAGCGACCATGACCCCGCAGAAGCGCTTGCGCATCTACGCTTATACATCCGCAGGAGTGGGACTCACCAAAACACCTCCTCTTCGCAGAAGCGATAAATTCATTGTGTAAGCGCGTCCACACCTGCGGCCAGATATGCGCAGGTGCGAAGAACCAACACCAGAACTTCCAACATGACCAAAAATGATCCGAACCACATCCGAAGCTCACCCGAGCCTCTTGGGACCCCTCCTGAATATACCAAAAAGTACCGTAACATAACATGGACGTACTCGAGGCCTCAAATCACACATAACAACATCAAAACTTATGAACATTCCTAACCTTTAAATTGCCAACTTTCGCCAATTGGTGCCGTAACCTTCTAGAAATATCTAATGCAAATCTGGGCATACACCCAAGTCCAAAATCACCATCCAGACCTAATGGAACCATCAAAACTCCGATCCAAGGTCAAATACCTAAAAGTCAAACATGATCAACTCTTCCAACCTAAAGCTTCCTAGTTGAGAATCATTCTTCCAAATCAATTCTGAATCACCTGAAAAGCAACACCCACGATACACACAAGTCATAATACATCATATGAAGATACTCAAGACTTCAAACGCCTGAACGGAATGCAAATACTCAAAATGACTGGTCGGGTCATTACAGTCTTGGTGCAAGAATCTCATCAAGCAAAGGTCGGACTTCCTGCTTCTCAGCTAGCTTGGCCAGGTACTTCTTTGGCTCAATATAATCATGTCTCATATATGCATTCGATGTTCTCTGATCAAATTTAACCTTGAGGTTATGCACTTTGGTAACCTTGGTCCCTTTGACAATGTGAATTGTGTTGGCATAACTCCCGGACAAGATGCTCTTTAACATTAACCACCTCATCAGTGAACTATATCTAGCATTTTCTTTTAGTAAACTGCTTTAGGACTGTCAGATTGTACTTGTCTAGACCTTTTGTGAGGAATTATTTCAAATGAGTTAGGGACCTTTCTTTCCATCCCTTTTTGAATCAATAAAGGCATTGTATCTTAAGAATCTATCTTCCCAGACCACATTTTTCTTGGTCCTCTCTTTCCCATCCTTTGCAACCTTCCCCCATTTCCCTTCATCGAGGGCATCATCGGAATTAGAGTCAGGTGCAATTGCATTGGACTCACGGCTAGTCTCGTTTCTGAGATCCATTCCGAGATTTCTGCCATGATCTTCGACCAATCGCAGATATCTCGCTTTTTCGTTATTACGCTATCTTCGGTATTGCTCGATGCCTGTCTCGTTTGGTCTCGATTGCTGTCAGCCTTGATCTTGGAAGGTGCCTCGAATCTCGATCTCGGTACCTTGTCTTCATACCTCGATCCGATCCACTTCGGAGTTGTCCTTTGATGCAAATTCACGGTCTCAGTCAAAAAGCAAAATCGGGTGGGCCCGTTTTTAACCGTATACAGATAGTCCCCCCATTTTTTTGGACTGTAATGACAAAAAATGAATTGAGCCTTCGATTTTATACCTCGATCTGTCATGACACCATCCTTGTGACTTAAGCGACAGAAGTGACTGAAACGTCCTGTCTATACAGTTTCCTAGGTATTAAATGCGCATCAGTCAATGGTCGGCCATTGCCAATATTGAACCGTCATTGTGAAATTTATAAATAGGCCCTCTCTCCACCATTTCAAACTTTTACTTTCAAATTCGTAATATCCAAAGCTTTTTATATCTTCTAACTTCTTCATCTGCAAATCCACGATTTTCATTGCTACCATTTTCTCAAAACACCAAATATTATCATCTTCATCTATTTTTAACTTCAAATCCATACAAAAATGGCAAAAACATCAAAGAATGTTCCACAAAAGGAAAACGCTTCTTCATCGCGGCCGGCCGGCGACAAAACATCGGTGGAGCCACGACCTGAAGAGTGTGTTCCCGGGGAGGGGGGGGTGTTATCACTTTTGACTTCAAAACCGATAAAGCCTCATCGATTCTTGGTCGATGTGAGCCAGTGTCGAGGTACATATGCTCGATAAATGAAGGGTACCTTAAGCAGGTAAGGAAAGACTGCAACTGGAAAGGCAAATAAGTGGTGATCCCGGCCCCGGAAGAAGACATTACCACCCATGTGGAAGGGTTTTTAAATGCTTACACTTACCCTTTCATGCTAGGCTCCCTCGACCCTGTCGTCGTTAATTTTTATCGTCAGTACCAAATAACCCTAGGCCAAATCCATCCTTCTTTTTGGCGAATTATTATTCTGCTCCGATTCTTCGTAAGCAAAGTCAAGGGGATGCATTTCACCCTTGACCACCTCATCAGGTTATACAGCCCCCACCTCTATCGAGGCGGGTTAATAAAACTCCAATGCCGGGACACCAATGTGCTGTTCTCGAGCATAGATAAGGACAAGGACCTAGGCTGGATAGGCCGATTCGTTCAAGTGAGGACTTCCGACCTAATCCCGGCCGAGAAGATGCCATTACCTGAGAAATGGAATATGAAGCGTAAGTATAATCCCATTGTTAGTTCTTATTTATTGTTTTGCCCCTTTGCTTCTTCTTATCGATATCCTTATCCGTGATGTAGCGGTCGCTTGGATGCCCGGTGAAATTCCTAACCTCAAGAGCTGGGTTCCGGACCTGGCCTCGATCTCTACATATGCTGAGCGCTCATGTCGCGATTTATCAAAGGGCCGATGGGAGGCCAAAACTCATGGTAAGCCCCTTTCCCATGTCTTTGATGATTCGATCAAAATGTCTTTCTTATACTTAACCAATTTTCTTACGTGTAGGCCTGGGCAAAGATGCGGTCATGAGGCCCCCATCTGGTGAGGAAGAGACTTCGGCCCCGGTTCAGAAATCGGCAAAGGACAACAAAGAAAAAGGGCCTCGGCTTTCGAGGACCTAGAACTTAAGACAAGGACGACTCGTAAGCCGAGGAAGAACACCATCCCTCTGACCGAAGAATCTGTTCGGTGTCTAAGGGATGAAGATGAAGAAGAAGAAAAAGACGGCTTCATACTGGTGGCCCGAGTTAAGAAAACCATCGATGCCCCAAAGACAGCTAGATCGATGGTGGTTGATAAGGCTCCGCCTCGAACTGAGGGGGTATCAGAGAAGCACTCGGGCAAAGTCCTCGAGTCGTTGGAGATCAAGGATGCCTCCCACCAAAGTGAACAAACGGTGGGTATATTTGAAGGGACCGGCCCTGAAGCTCTTCAAACTAAGGAGAATGCCCCAAGTGACTCATTTGGGGCAATAATAATCGGAGACTCACCCACTCTCCCTGATCTTTTCGAAGGGGTGATTTGGGAAGCCCGAGCTTTGGGGACCCTCGAGGTAGAAGGAGCTCATGGGGGAGAGGACCCCTTTCATGATGTGTTTACTGGTATCGAGGATGCCGAGTGACGCATCGGGTCTTTTCTTCGAGGCTCAACGAGCCCTAAATCGGGTAAGTCTTGATTCCCTTTGTTGATGTCATATTCTTCCATTTTCTACCTAACTTTTTCTCTTTTCCATATAGGCTTTAGCTCTTCATCAGGAGGCGTTTTCAAAGTTTCGGGCAGAGCTGAGCCGATGTGAGGCTGACTTCTGAGGGCTTTCGGAGGAGATAAATTCCCTCAAACTTCTTAGTGGGAAAAAAGAAGAAGAGATCAAAGCTCTTCGAGCCGTGTTGGCCAAGGCTTACCATGATCATATATACTTGATCGAGCAGGTAATGAAAATCTTAAAAGCTCATGGGCTCGATTCGGGAACGGTGGCTAACATTTCAATCTCACAGCTGCAGCAGAAGATTGAAAGGATCGAGCAGTTCCGTGAGGAGGTCGACATGATAAAGGCGGGGTCCTTGGGGTGAAAAGAAGGTATGGACCGCTTTGCTGTAGAAAAAGAGACTGCTCGAGCCTAATTATCATCGGCCAAAAGTTAATATCAAGGCACGAAGGAGAAGAGCTCAGCTCAAGCAAGGAAAATAGAGGAGCTCGAGGCTCGGTTGGATTCCGAACTTGCCAAGGCCAAATCTAAAGCCGAAAATGAAATGTCTGAGGCAGATGCGATCGTGGCCATCTATCGGGCCGATGGTGAAGCCGCTCAAGTCCAAGCGAGAGAGGCATCCGAGACTGCTCAAACTCGAGTATATTGGATTGCTAAACTCACCAAATGCCAATCTCGGAGGGAAACCCTTGAGGAGATTCACGCTCGAGGTTTCGATCTTACCAACGAGATAGCAAAGGCTACAGAGAATGAAGCCAAAGATGGAGCACTGGCCACTTCCGATGATGATGATGATGATGGCAGCAAGAGCGGGTCCGAGAATGGGGAGGACCTCGATGTAGAAGAAGTTGCCCCTGGAGGATATCAAGAACCTTAGGATTTTACACTTTTGATATTTTGTATAGGATCCCGATCGGACCTTGTAAATATTCATATATATAAAGATTTCTTTCATTTATGACTTGTCTTTATTTCTTTTATGCCTTGTGAAAGTTTTGTTCATAAGTTTGAGGCTTAGGCATTTTGATCGAAACCGAACTAGTGTAGTTTTTATAATCGAGTAAGTACTTGCTCGAACTCGGAATAGGGTGACCCTTAGATTTTAATTGAGTGAGGATGATTTTTTTGAACTCAAAAATAAATTGGCCCTTTAGGCTCTTGAATTAGGCCGATATGGCCATGGCAAAAAGAATGGCTTTCTCCCTTTTTCGGCTTGAAAAGTTTATCATTTAATCATATAAATTATGTCATTCCTTAACACGAAATAAAGGATTTGCTCGAGAATTCGAATGGTTCCGTACCCATTAGGATTTTCAAGGGTTGATATTATCGAGACCCTTTGTTTCATAATGCCTTAGCATAAAATATTGGGTTTCTTTGAGAGTTCGAACGTCTTTGTATCCATTAAGGTTTTCGAGGGTCAATATTATCGAGACCCTTAGAATTTTAGCTGAGGGTTTCCTTTTTAACTGGTTTGTGAAAATATTCGAAGGCCTGTTTAATAATGGAAATCGGACGTCTCCGAACCGTGTTGATTTGGCCGTAGCCTTTAACTTGGGATTCGCCTTTTGGGCTTGTTCCCCTGTTATACTTCAAACTTGTTCGAAGTATCAGTCCCCGAGTGGGGTGGCCGTGGCCTATAAAATTGAAGATTGCCTTTTTAAGGTCTTACGATCTCGAGGTTTAGTGAATTGATCGTGTCGATATTTTGGGCGATAGTCCCCGAGTATCGAGTAAATTGTTTGAACTTTAGTTGTGATCGGCCCTTGAGCCAGTTTCCACCATAGATCCTGTATGAAATTGTAAAGTATAAATTTTTCTAAAGCATGGAGCATCTGGTAAGGAAAAAATACTTCTTCCAATAGATTATACATGCGTACATGCTTTGCCATTTAGGGCTCGAGTAATCTACATGGACACGGTTCATTTGACCATTTGGTCCTCTACAAAATTTACCTATCGAGACTCTATCGACACGAAGTATTTTCCTTGTAGCTATCCGAGGGTGATGCCCCCCAATATTCGAGGTTGATTATAAAGGAGCCTCGGATACTGTTTAATTGCTCTAAGTTAGCACAAACAATAGTTTCCTCGTTAAAAACCTTGCCGGAAAAATCCATTTGGGACAAAATTCGGTCGAAGGTAAAAAGAGTACAACGCGTGCTTTCAGACCTAAGGAATTCATGTTGAAGGATGCTCCGATAGAACGCCTGTAATTGGTTAGCATAAAATTTTAATGAAAACTGAGAAGGTCATACCTTAGCAATAATATCGTTTGAGGAGTGACACGTTCCAATTATTTGACAATTGTTCGCCGTTCATCGTGGCGAGTTTGTAAGATCCTTTTCCGACGATATCGAGGATCTGATACGGTCCCTCCCAATTTGGGTCGAGATTTCCTTCTTTTGGGTCTCGAGTATTGAGGGTGACTTTTCTCAGTACTAAGTCCCCAGTTCTAAAATGTCGAAAATTGGCTCTTCGGTTGTAATACCTATCGATCTGTTGCTTCTGTGCGACCATTCGAACGAGGGCGCTTTCCCATTTTTCATCTAGCAATTCGAGACTTGTATTCATAGCCTCGTGATTCGAATCTTTCGTTGCATATCAAAACCTGATGCTAGGTTGTCACGCCCCGAACATAGGAGCGAGACAAGCACCCGGTGCCTCACCTAACCTGGCGTACCAAATTGCGACTAAGGGACTCTGAACATATAATGTCATACTTTGGCCATGGGGCCACCTTGCAAGACAATTTGCAAAGCA